>NC_026000.2:70103389-70348192 GCF_000442705.2 Elaeis guineensis
AGTAAAACTTGCTGAAAAATCAACTGAATCTGATCGTCTACAAGTCTGATCACTGAAGGATCTACTCTGCTCCCTGACTGTGGTACAGAAGCATCCCTCCTCACTAACTTTGAGAGACTAGCCTCGTGATCAGACACAAATTGAATATCAGGAGATGCTCTATGATCACGAGGAGGTGAAGACGTTCCCTCCTTCTCTGCTCTCTCCTCAACACCCTTCGACCAACCACCATCAGTCTTTGAAAAACCCATGCAATGTAGTGTGTGGCAGTTGATGGTGTTAGAATATGATAATCTGGTGACTGCCTCCCTCTCAAAATAGACTCCGAACCTCCTAAAGACTAGGGTGAGTGCCATACCATAAGGCAGGTGAGCCTTAGACCTATTTAGGGTCTCCCTCATAGCCTCAATCATCAGAGTAGGAAAATTCAAGGGGGTCTCAATGATCATATGATATATGATGCATATATCCCTACCAGATAAGAAGTCATGCCTGCCACTCCTAAGGACAAAAAGTTTGGTCACCATGTGATGCAAAAGTCTCATCTCTACTGAAAGTATCCTTGCTTCTAATTTATTTAAATTTTTAGTAAATGCTCTCCCTAAAATAAACTTAGTCCCTCTTCTTTGATTGGGAGCTCCATATGAGTATAACCTTCACAAGGTAAGTGCAAGATTTGTCCTAAATGCAATGGATCAAGAACAATGTTAATACCTTTCACTAAAGATTTTACTATTCTATTGTAGTAACTTAAATTTAAATAGAACTCTCTGACCAAATCAATATAAGTATTTTCCTTCAATAGACAATAAAACTCCCATCCTCAACTTTTAATTTTTAATCCAATTGAGAACCCCTCTTTTGCAAAAAACTTAAAATCTATGTTCTTCTCAGGTTCTACTTTTCGATTGGAGAGTGGTACCTTGCTCAGACTAAGTGGGGACTGTGAAGAAGCTGGAGCAGGATCTGAAACTGGGGTTGGAGCAGGAGAGGGCTCGACTGCCATTCTTTTTCTGCGCACTTCCTCCTCTAACCCACAAGCAAACTTTCTTCTCTATGGTAGCTTCATTTTGAGAGCCATTTCGGATAAGAGAAACTTGCAAACAGCTTAGAAGACCTAATGAGAGGTAGAGTGGAAAGGATTTTAGAGAAAAAATAAAGATTTTGGAGAGATAGACTGTCAGTTTAGAGAAGAGGGTTTGAAGCTAGGGTAAGCTTGATCCGCCCAAACGAAGAAGAAAAAGAAGAGGGATTTAGTTCCTAAAAAGGCGATTTGAAGAGGAAAATCTGATGGGAAGAGGAATTTTAAGAGATTTTTTATGGTTGAGAGAGCGAAGAGGGAGGGGATTTTTGTTCAGTGGGATGAGAAAGATGAAAGGCAAAGGGTCAGCCTGCTTAACTAATGGAGATTTTCCAATAAAACAGAGCGCCCAATGGGTTTTAATAAAAATTATAAGTTTACCCTAGGGTCAACCCTACAGTCGACTCATGGCTAGAAAAATTCAAAAAAAATGATGAAAAAACTTCGAAAGAAAAAAAAAATAAAACTTGAGAAAAGGGTGTCTACTTAAGATATTGATCATATGAAGGATAGTTTTCAACTTTTAAGAAAGGAGAGATGAGAATTGAGCTCAAAATTTGGTTCAATGAATTTTTGACAAAAAAAACTTAGAATCAGAAAGATACTTAGCTGATGGATCAAGGATTCTTAGTTCTCTCCTAATTTCACAAAATCTATCTTCACTTAAAGCCTTAGTAAAAATGTTAGCTAATTATTTTTTAGTACATACATAATCAAGAATTATATCATTATTTTGGATATATTCTTCTATGAAATGATATCTGATTTCAATATACTTTGATCTAGAGTGCTGAATTAGATTTTTAGTTAGATTAATAGTACTAGTATTATCACATCTTATAGGAGTTTCATTGAGTTTGATGCCAAAGTCCTCAAGTTGTTGCTTAATCCACAAGATTTGAGCACAGCAACTTTCAGCTGTAATATATTCGGCCTCGACCATAGACAGTGCCACCGAATTTTGCTTCTTGCTAAATCAAGAAATTAAGTTAACTCCTAAAAATTAGCAAGTTTCACTAATATTTTTTCTATCTAATCTACATCCAGTAAAATCAGCATCTGAATATCTTATTAAGTCAATTGATGAGTCCTTAGAATACCATAATTCTAGAGTTTGTGTACCTTTTAAATATTTAAGAATTCTTTTAACTACATTTAAATGTGATTCTTTAGAATTTGATTGAAAGCATGCACATAGACAAACACTAAATATAATATCTGGTCTACTAGCAGTTAAATATAATAAAGAATCAATCATGCCTCTATAAAGTTTTGAGTCTACATTTTTGCCTCCTTCATTTTTGTCAAGCTTACAAGATGGGCTCATAGGGGTACCAATTGCTTTGGAGCCCTCCATTCCAAATCTTTTGAGTAGTTCTCTTATGTACTTGCTTTGGATGATGGAGATCCCTTCTTTTGTTTGTTTGATTTGGAGTCTGAGAAAGAATTTAAGTTCTCCCATCATGCTCATCTCGAACTCTCCCTGCATGAGCTTAGCAAAATCTTGTCAAAGAGTTTCATTAGTAGATCCAAATATAATGTCATCAACGTATATTTGTATAACTAAGATATCATTATGATTTCTTTTAATGAAAAAGATTGTATCTATATTTTCTCTTAAAAAATTATTATTAAGTAAGAATTTACTTAACCTTTCATACCAAGCCCTAAGTGCTTGTTTTAAACCATATAATGCTTTATTTAATTTGAAAATATGATTAGAAAAAGTATGATTTTCAAAATTGGGGGGTTGTTCTACATATACTTCTTCAGTAATATAACCATTTAGAAAAGTACTTTTGACATCTATTTAGAATAACTTAAAATTCATAAAGCATGCATATATAAGTAAAAGTCTAATTGCTTCTAATCTAGCAACAGGTGCAAAGGTCTCATGAAAATCAATTCTCTCTTCTTGATTATAACCCTTTGCAACCAATCTTGCTTTATTCCTAATTATATTTCCATGTTCATCCAATTATTCCTATATACCCATTTTGTGCCAATTACTGGATAATTTTTAGGTCTTGATACTAAAGTTCATATATTATTTCTTTCGAATTGATTAAGTTCTTCTTGTATTGTATTTATCTAATTATAATCTTTTTTAGCTTCATCTATGATTTTAGGTTTAAAATAAAAAATAAATGTAAAATAATTGTATACATCTTTAAGTGAAGAACGAGTTCTTACTCCATGTGTAGGATCACCAATGATTAATTTTTTGGGATGATTGTGATCATACCTTCATTTTTTGGATAGATCATTTATACCTTGAGGATGTTCTTATTGTTCTTCACCTTCATCCTCTTATTTGATTTCATGTTCTTCTTCATTTTGAATTGTTGAGTCTTTTAGGGTGAGCTCCTTCATCCCTTCTATAAGAGGATCTACATTATCAATACCTTCACTCTTCTTTGAAGGAAGATCATTAGTCTCATCAAAAATAACATGTATTGACTCCTCTACTACTAAAGTTTTTTTGTTGAAAACTCTAAAAGCTTTGCTAGAAGAGGAGTAACTATGAAAAATAGCTTTATCAGATTTTGCATCAAATTTTTCTAATCTCTCTTTATCATTGTTCAAAACAAAACATCAGCCACCAAAAATATGAAAAAATATAATGTTTTGTTTTCTTCCTTTCCAAAGCTCATAGGGTGTTTTTTTTTAGAATTGGTCTAATTAAAGCACGGTTTAAAATGTAACATATCATGTTAATTGCTTCCGTCCAAAAGTATCTTGGGAGGTTACTTTCACATCACATGGTATGGGCCATTTCTTTAAGGGTTCTATTTTTTCTTTCTACTATCCTATTTTGTTGGGGTGTCTTAGGTGCTGAAAAGTTATGGTCAATACCTTTTTCATCACAAAATTTTTCAAAATCTTGATTTTCAAATTCGATTTCATGATCACTTCGAATATTTTGAATTGAGAAATTTTTTTTCATTAGTAACTTTTTGATAAAATTTTGAGAACACATGAAAAATTTCATCCTTATGTGCCTAAAAGAAAATCTATGTAAAATGAGAGAAATCATCAATAATTACAAAGCCATATCATTTTTCACCTAAACTAGTAGTTCTAGTGGATCCAAATAAATCCATGTGCAATAATTCTAATGACCTAGAAGTTGAAATAATATTTTTAGATTTGAATGAGACTTTTGTTTGTTTATCTAGTTGGCATGCATCATAAATTTTATCCTTTTCAAAATTTAATTTAGGTAAACCGATAATCAATTCCTTTTTAATAAGTTTTGAAAGTGAATGTATGCTAATATGTGCAAGCCTACAGTGCCAAAGCCAACTAGTCCCATTAATTTTGGCATTCAAGGCTACTAGGCATTGCATATTTATCTTGAAAAGATTATTCAAATCTACCATATAAATATTACCATATCTATACCCAACAAATTTAATGCCTTCATCATTGGGACTAGTTACTATGCATAATGAAGATTCAAAAATAACTTTGTACTCTTTATCACAAAATTAACTAATGCTTAATAGATTATATTTCAAACCATCTACTAATAAAATATTTTTAATATACTTGAAGGGAGTAATATCAATATTATCTATACCGATGATCTTTTCTTTGCTATTATCTCTAAAGGTAACCATCCCTCCATCTTTTGTATCAAGTATGATGAATTGAGATTCATCACCAGTCATGTGTCTTGAGCACCCGCTATCAAGATACCATTTTTGATTTGTTTCTTGGGATACAAGACACATCTACATACAAAAATTAAGTTTTGACTTTACGTACCCAAGTTTTCTTAGGTCTTTTTTGGTTAGTCACAATGGTTTCTTTTGGAACTCATATTTTCTTCATATTAGAATTTTCAGATTTGCTAGAGAAACATATATAGAATTTGTATCCTACTTTACCATATTTAAACAAGTAATATTTGAAAACTTGTTGCTTGATGAGTTCACAAAGATATTTTTTAAAAATTTTTGTTTCTTTAAAGGGTAGTAGCCAAGATCGGCTTTATCATAAACGACCTTTTGATTATCAAGTATCATTTGAAGTTTATTTAAACTTAGAGTGAACTTTTCTATCATAGATTTTAACTTAGCAATTTTATTTCTCAAGTTCAGATTTTTTTGTGTCAAGATCAAATTTTCATTTGAAATAATCTCATTTTCTTTTAGTAAAGATTGATTCTTTGATTTTAATTTTTTATTCTTTATCTCTAACTTCTTTAGATCATCAACTAGATTATAAAATGCTTCTTGAAGTTCTTCAAAAATAAAGTCATTAGGAGTTTCAGTGTTTATTATATTTTCATATTCCATAAGGCACAAGTTGGCTTGTTTATGTGAATCCTCTTCTTCGGAGCTTGACTTATCACTATCACTCTATATAGCCACCATAGCTTTTTTCTTGTACTTCTTGGGGCCTTTCTTAAGTTGTAGACATTCAGACCTAAAGTGCCTCGACTTCTTATATTCATAACAAATAAGAGGCTGCTCCTTATCCTTCTCCTTGCTATGCTCTCCTTTTGTAGGTGGCCTCTTCCTCATCTTTTATTTTTTTTCTTCAAAAATCTTTTAAACTTTCTAGTGATGAGGGCTATTTCTTCATCTTGCTCTTCATTTTTTATTTCATCAAATTTCTTATCGAGTTGAGCAGTGGATTTGAGGGCGATTGTCCTCTTCTTCTTGACATCTTCTTCTTGATGTTGTTTCATGCTTAGCTCGTGTATCATTAGCGATCCTAGAAGCTCCTTCAAGGATTGCGATCACTTTATGTTGGGAATAGTGTCCCAAAGTCAATCGTCAGCCTGTTGACGGTTGTACTCATTTTTGTGTATGTACATGAATTATGAATTAATAAAAATTATTTTGACATTTTTCATCATAAAATATTTCATCTTCTAATGAACTCCTATGTTGTGGTGAAGTCCTTAGGACTATTTAGACTCGACAAAGGAGGATTTATCGTTTAGTCCTTAAATCTGTTCGTGACCAAATGATACGTTGTTACCAAGGACGACAACGTTTATCAAGTATAGGTCGTTGTGTGCCATATAGGTTGGTTGTCCTCTTAACCAATGAGTGTGGAGACACTGGTATGGCATACAGGTGAAATGTAAGGGTACATCTGCACTGAACATGACCGACTCTGGAGCTATTTTTGCTGTCAAGATTTGCTCCGATGGAATATGGGTATAAATGTCCCTCTGACCTGAGACTGCCACGGTGACTTGCAATCAATTCACTGCACTTAGGCACTGGACTACCTGAATTTCTAATTTAGTGACAGAAGGCTGCTGGGTGTAGTCAAGTACTTGACTTGTCGGTGCGTGTGTCAAGATGGGATTGACTACTCTAGTTCAGGAGCTGTGTATAGTCATGTTTCAATTTAGCAAAATCTTGATCAGGGTAGTCTTTGTAAGGAGTCACAGGACTATTTGAGTTGAGCACGATTCGGATGATCTAATCAGGGTTGCTAGTTTAACCCTGAGTCATCCTAAACATAGAGGTCAAAAGGATGAATTATACAGTAACCATATTCACGTAGGTTCTGAGTGTTGCGATTGTGACTATTTAACCTATCCGATCATCGGGTACCATTGCTAGATGGTCACTTCGACTAGTACAGGAATTGGTTCCTGTGCTACTGGCTTAGGTTCGAACCTACGGGGTCACACACATTAGAGGTTCCATCTGATCTGATGGCTGATGAAGAGTCCTAATGCTCGTGGACTATAAGTCCTATGTGTCTGGGGCTCTGTGATCAAGAATCAGAATTCTCTAATCATGAGTCCCACACATTTTGGGTACCGGGTCAAGAGTCCCACTGGTTTGGGACTCTTCGATCAGGGTTACATATCGATGAATTCTGATGCCTGATTATCCATCGGATTTGGACTCAATATTTATGAGAGGTTTAATTAGTGATTTGATCACTAATTAACTCAATTTGATTGAGTAATTATTTTTGGATCAAGTCCAATTGAATTGGATTCAGTTGGGTTTGACCCGATTAGGTTAAGAGTTGACCTAATCGTCGAGATGGTTTGGTCTCTGATTTGATCAGGGGTTGGGCTTAATCAATTCTTAATTTAATTAAGATTTTATTGAACCTAATTAAGCTTAATTTAGTTGGATTTAAATTAGTCTAATTGGGCCTAACTTATTTGGTTCAATTAGGTTGGTTTAAATAATGAAACCACCTTGACCCATTCTCCCTGCGCCACCTCACTTCCACTGTGCCCATTTGAATTCACGAGAAGAAAGTTCTCATGAATTTTTCCTCATGCAAAGCCCTCCTCACACCCTACTTTAATGCACCAAATGAGTGGATAAGGATGATTGGTTGGCCATTCAAATTCAAAACAAAGTTTGAATTTGAATGAGCAACCAATCTTAGTGCCTTGACCTTATCCTCTTTTAGCGCCCCATTTATTACACGAAAAAATGTTTCTCTTGAAATCACTCATACACAAATTAAGCCATTCCCTCCTCTTCTCACACCTTTAGTGGATAAGAATAAATTAGTTTCTATTTGAATTCAAAATTTGATTTGAATTCAAATGTGCAATTACTCATCTTTATCCTCTCACATGGATAAGACCTTGGTTGTTATTTTAAAAGGAGGAGAAGAGTGGGGCGTGTGCAAGAAAAATTTTAGAGAGAAAATCTAGGCATGAGAAATCCTTGTGTGCAAGGTGAAGGTCTATATCCTTCCGAGAGAAAAAGAAAAAAAAGAAAGAAAAAGTGTGCGTAGGGTTTCAGTGAGTTCTTCAGGGTTTCAGCCTGGAATTCGGGAAGTGAGAAGGTGAGCTACGACTGTTGTGAGCCCACCAAATTTTAGAGAGATCTTCAACATCCTCTCAAGCACATCTGCTGATGATTCAGAGCATCCAAAAAATCGACAGACATCGATCGAAGGAGTTCGATCAGCATCGACTGTCGAAAGGGCTCTACAATGAGCTAGCACTCGTGAGGAGTTGATCAGATCGAGAGCTTCATGTGGATGATCCACAGAGGTCAGATATATTGTGTGGCTGCATTGCATCGATCAGACTCTTTCGATGATGATCAGATTGCGGTGATCTACTACCCGCACAAAGGTATTGTGTTCTGAACACATTACAGTAAAGTGTTTACTGTTCAAATTCGAATTTCAAATTTAAATATATGCATGCTATATATCATATTTAGATCCTAGTGTAGGGTAAATTATTATTAATTAATTAGATTAATTAATAATTTTCACTATAAAATAGTGATTTTGAAAAAGTTTTAAAATTATCATTTATCCCTGCACTGAATTTTCCCACAAATGGTATCAGAGCAGGTTCTTAGATATGATATATATATATATTTGCATGCATAGATTAAGTTGTAATCTAAAAGTTTAAATTTGAAATTTAAAATTTAAAATTTAAATTTTAAATTTTGAAAGTTGTTCAAAATTCAAAATTCAAAAATTTAAAATTCAAAATTTGAGATTTGAATTTTGAAATTTGAAATTCAAAATTCAAAATTTAAAAATTTGAAATTCAAAATTTTGAAATTTAAAATTTAAAATTTGATTGAAATTTCAAATTTAAAATTCAAAATTTGAAATTCAAAAATTTGAAATTTAAAATTTGAAATTTGTTTGAAATTTGAAATTCAAAATTTAAAATTTAAATTTTAAATTTTAAAATTGGTATATTTAAATATACTTGATCCAAGTAGCAAGTAATCGAATTGGGTTGGTTGCCATGACCATCCGGTCATAGGAGAAAAATAGGGTTTAAAGGCCCTCTCTTCCCATTCGATGGGGTCTCCTATGGCGGTAGGGGTGCCGATGCAATTATATCCCATGCAGATGAAGTAGCGAAAGAAATTTTTATGATTTATTTTGATTGAGTTATTTTCTGTTATGTAATTAGTAATAGGATTACTATTTATGAAATATGCTGATCTATTTGTGTAATGAGTCAACATATTTGGTGAACAGAAAATAAAACCTTTCAAATTTGAAAATTATTTTCAAAATGCCAAATCCTGACCCATCAACCTAAATACTTAATTAAAAGAATTAAGTGTTGTCTAGTAGGTCTAGAATTATGAATTAAGACCTAAGATAATTGCATAAACTTGTTGGTCAATGGGTTAGATGGATTAGGTCCATAATTGGGTTAGACCTAAGGTTAGCTTAAAGAATGGACTAAATTAGAGTAATTGGTCAAATCTAATCAAAAGTTGAATTAGATTAAGTCAAAGATACTCTAGACTCAACTTCAATAGTTGTAGTTGAATGGATCCATATCTTTAACTAGACCAAGATGGACTTAATTCATGGCTACGCAGTGAAACCCTATTTACTAAGTTGATCAAATTAAAACTAATGAACCGGTTGGTGTCTAAGGTAAGTTTGGTAGTTTGACCAGTGGTTTTTAAGCGGGAGCTACTTGCAGTGATTTGATCTCTGACAAGTTAATGGCTTATCCCCACCACTGATCTCACTTACCTGGCCAACCTGGTGAATTAGGTTTTGATTAGATCACTTGGTGATTAGGGCTCACCCATGTCATTAGGTAAATCAGTTTGACTGATTTAGGTGCTCCTAATGCCAGCTTTAAGTAAATCCTTTTTAATCTGACTTGGTGAAGTCAGTGGGAGGATTGAAATTGGCTGGATATTTTCTTCTCTTCGATTCTTTAATAAAATCCTCAAAAATTATTAGGTCCTAAAAATGATTAAGTTATATTGATAACTAAGTCATAGCCTCTCATTAAGTGAGTGATAATGAGTCCATTAGTTTAATAATCATTGGAGGCCCAAAGGCCTAGTGCTTATTGACTAATAGAATTATCATTCATAGTATGATAATTTGGTTTGAGTCTTTCTGATGATGGTTAGGTTGGCCGACCAAAGTCGGGCTTGATCATTTATTGGTCCAATTCACCAAATCAAATCATGTTAATGGTTGGACCTAACCAAATTTTTTCAATGGAGACCAAAGCCTACTGATTAGGTTCTGGGGCAAAATTAATTACTAGAAGTTGTTTAGAGAAACAACTGGTTATGAACCTACCCATAGATGCACTGGGTTGACCAACCAAAGTTGGGCTCGTGTGTAGTCTGTGTGGATTCTAGTACCCACTAAGGAATTAAAGTAATTCTTCGAATTGGAGGTTGAGGCTACCAATTCGTAAAAATACTGGGAGAAACTTTAGACTAAAGTTCAAGTCTTTAGTATTAATAATTTATATACTAATATAGGTCTGGTTTTTCTTTATACATCTATGGCCACTACTCTATCGCTCCGGTCATTATTAGATAATGATAAGCTCATGGGACCTAATTTTGATAGCTGGTATCGAAAATTAAAAATCATCCTTGAGCATGAGCGGATCCTTTATGTAGTAACAGATCCGACACCTGAGGAGCCAATCCTGAATGCTAAAGGGACGGTCCGAGACACTTACCAGAAGTGGCTCAACGACCGCACCAATATCCGGTGCATAATGCTGGCGGCAATGAATGATGAGTTCAGTCGCAGGTTCGAGAACGCCCAGCCACAGGAGATGCTTCAAATGTTGAATGACTCTTTTGGCACGCTTGACGATATTGAAAGGCACAAAACTAGTTGTGCCATTTTCAATGCTCGGATGAGGGATGGAGCCTCAGTCACTGATCATGTACTGTACATGATCGAAATGATTGAGCGCTTAAGTAAACTGGGTTTTTCCCTGCACGAGCAGCTCGGTAAGGATGCGATCCTTAATTCTCTGCCCAAGTCCTTCCTTCCCTTCCTTACTCATTTTCGAATGACAAAGCCTGCAGTGAACTACCATGGCTTGTTGGGGTTGCTGCAGAACTTTGAGAAGGATCACCAGCTCCATAAGGAGTCAGTGAATATTGTGGGAGGGTCTTCTTCTGATCGTTGACCCTTTAAGAAAGGGAAGAAGAATAAGAAGAAGAAGAATAAGAAGGTGCAGCTGCATGCTGGGACGTCTGCACAGGGTCAGACCAAGAAGTGCAAGCCCAATCAAAGCCAGGTGGAGTGCTTTTTTTGCAATAAGTAGGGGCACTGGAAGAGGAACTGTCCTTTATACATTGCCTCATTAGACCCGAACAGGCCAAAGAAGAAGCAAGGTACTTATATGATAACACCTTGAACTTTTTCATTTGTGATACTACTGCCTGGGTATTGGATACCGGAAGCCTTTATCATATTTGCAATTCGATGCAGGGTCTGCAGGTCAGTAGGAGATTTGATGAAGGTGAGAGATTCCTGAACGTTGGAGATGGGAGAAAAGTTTCAGTTCTAGCATTAAGAATCATGAACCTTGTAATCAATTCTCGAAATATAATTCTGAGTGAATGTCACTATTGTCTAAGCTTTTTATTAAATATTATTTCTGTAGGCCTTTTGGCCATGAACGATTATCAATTTTTAATAAAAGAAAATGTTTGCAATATCATTTTGAATGGTGTTACAATGTTTATTGGATAATTTTATAATGGAATTTACTTTCTATCACAACCTGTTAATGTGGTTCAAACCTCCGATAAATACCCTAGAATAGATAATGTGTTAGAAGTCTACCTTTGGCACTGTAGGCTAGGTCATATCAATAAGAACAGGATAAACAGGTTGGCTCAAGAAGAAATTCTTGAAGTAGGTGATTGTGAATCATTTCCAACCTGTGAGTCCTGTCTTCTTGGTAAAATGATCAAGTCACCTTTTACTGGAAAAGGTGAGCGAGCCAGTGAACTCTTGGGTCTGGTACATTCTGATGTATGTGGACCCATGAGCTCAAGTGCAAGAGGTGGATATTTCTACTTCATAACCTTCACAGACGACCTATCGAGATATGGGTATGTCTATTTAATGAAGCATAAGTCGGAGTTGTTTGAAATGTTCAAACTATTCCAAAATGAGGTAGAAAAACAAACTGGAAAGTATATTAAAACTCTTCGATCTGATCAAGGACATGAATCCTTTCCAATGAGTTTCTGACATATCTTGGAGAGAATGGGATTCTCTCTCAATGGACTCCTTTTGGAACACCACAGCATAATGGTGTATCTGAAAGGAGGAATCGAACCTTGTTGGATATGGTTCGATCCATGATGGGGTTTGCTGGTCTACCGATCTCCTTCTAGGGATATGCACTCGAATCGTCTTGTTACCTTCTAAATAGAGTTTCGAGTAAGTCTGTAACCAAAATGCCATATGAGATATGGATAGGACGTAAGACAGTACTCTCGCACCTTAGGGTTTGGGGGTGTCCGGCTTATATTAAGCGTTTAATTATGGACAAGCTAGGACCTAGGTCTGACAAGTGTAATTTTATAGGATACCCAAAAGAGACCAAAGGGTATTATTTCTACCTGGCTGATGAGCAAAAGGTGTTTGTCAGCCTTAAGGCAATCTTTTTGAAAAAAGAGTTCCTTGATGAAGGGACCGTTGCCTCTAAGGTCGAACTTGACAAAGTTCGATAGGTGGAAAAACTGACACAAGTTGCTGAACCTGAATCGGATTTGATTAGATCAGATCTGGAGCCCATTGTTCAAGCACTCATAAGGCGATCTGGTAGAGTACCACATCAACCGGACAAATACTGTAGTTTCTTAATCCGGGATGACGATCCTATCGAACTGGATGAAAATGATGAGGATCCGATCACCTACATGGATGCAATGCAGAGACCCAACTCTGAGAAATGACTAGAGGCCATGAAATTCAAAATAGAGTCCATGAAGATCAACGATGTGTGGACATTGGTTGACCCACCCGAAGGAGTAAAACCCATAGGGTGTAAGTGGGTCTTCAAGAGGAAGAGGGGCGCAGACGGAAAGGTGGAAACCTATAAAGCCTGTCTAGTTGCCAAGGGATATCGTCAACATTATGGTATAGACTATGACGAGACATTTTCTCCTGTGACAATGCTCAAATTCATTCGGATTATGCTTGCGATAGCTGCCCATCTGGACTATGAAATCTGGCAGATGGATGTGAAGACAGCTTTCTTAAATGGAGAGCTGAATGAAGAGGTGTATATGATACAACCTGAAGGATTCACATCCACTGATGAGTCTAAGGTGTGCAGACTACAGAGGTCCATTTATGGACTTAAGCAGGCATCTCGGAGTTGGAACATACGTTTTGATAGGACGATCAAGATGTATGGCTTCGTTAAGAATGGAGAAGAGCCCTGCATTTATAAGTGGGCTAATGGTCCAGTAGTGGTATTTCTTGTATTGTATGTGGATGATATTCTCTTAATCGAGAATGATGTCCCCGCATTACAGGGAATAAAGATTTGGCTGTTGTCACAGTTCTTCATGAAGAATTTGAGAAAAGCTTCCTACATCCTAAGGATGAAGATCTATAAGGATAGATCTAAAAGGTTGCTTGGTTTATCCCAGTCTACGTACATAGATACTATGCTGAAGAGGTTCGGCATGGAGAATTTCAAGAAAGGCTATCTACCAATAGGCCATGAAATTTCTCTCTCGAAGAGAGATTGTCTGACAACACCTCAAGAGAGAGCATATGGGTAGGATTCCATATGCTTCGATCGTGGGATCTATCATGTACGCCATGACATGTACACGACCAGATGTGGCATACTCACTAGGGATAGTGAGTAGATACCAATCTGATCCAGGGAGAATCACTGGAAGGTTATTAAAACCATCTTGAAGTATTTAAGAAATACTAAAGATCAGTGGCTTGTTTATGGTGAATTGGACTTGAGACTTATAGGATTTACAGACTCTAGTTTTCAGTCTGATCATGATGACAGCAAAAGTGTGTCGGAATTTATTTTTACCCTTAATGGTGGGGCTATCTACTGGAAGAGTTCCAAGCAACACACAGTGGCTGATTCAGTTTAAGAGGCGGAGTATGTCCCTGCATCAGATGCTGCCAAAGAAGTGGTGTGGCTGAGAAAATTCATCATCGAGCTCAGAGTAGCACCCTCCCTTGTTGGTCCAGTTTTGCTCTACTGTGATAGCTCTGGAGCCATTGCTCAGGCGAAGGAACCCAAGGCACACCAACGGATGAAGCATATTCTGCATCGCTACCATCTCATCGGAGAAATTGTGGATCAAGATGATGTCGACCTTCAGAAGATCGACGAAAAGGAGAACCTGGCCGACCCTTTCACTAAAGCCATTGCGGTGAAGGAGTTTGACAACTACAAGTCGAAGATGGGTATTAGATACTGCATCGATTGGCTTTAGGCCAAGTGGGAGATTGTTGGGAATAGTGTCCCAAAGTCAATTGTCAGTCTGTTGACGGTTGTGCTCATTTTTGTATATGTACATGAATTATGAATTAATAAAAATTATTTTGGTATTTTTCATCACAAAATGTTTCATCTTCTAATGAATTACTATGTTGTGGTGAAGTCCTTAGGACTATTTAGACTCGACAAAGGAGGATTTGTCGTTTAGTCCTTAAATCTGTTCGTGAATAAATGATACATTGTTACCAAGGATGACAATATTTATCAAGCATAGGTTGTTCTGTGCCATATAGGTTAGTTGTCCTCTTAACCAATGAGTGTACTCATGATCAGGGTTTCATATCGATGGTCTCTGATGCCTGATTGCCAATTGGATTTGAACTCAATATTTATGAGAGGTTTAATTAGTGATTTAATTACTAATTAACTCAATTTGATTGAGTAATTATTTTTGGATCAAGTCCAATTGAATTGGATTCAGTTTGGATTGACCCGATTAGGTTAAATGTTGACCTAATCGCTAAGGTGGTTTAGTCCCTGATTTGATCAGGGGATAGGTTTAGTTAATTCCTGATTTGATTAGAATTTTATTGAGTCTAATTAAGCCTAATTATGTTGGGTTTAATTTGGTCTAATTGTGCTTAACCTATTTTAAACTAGGTTGGCTCAATTTGAATCAAACCACCTTGTTTTAAATTCCCTGCGACACCCAACTTCCTTGCACCCATTTGAATTCACGAGAAGAAACTTCTCGTGAAATTTTTCTCACGCAAAACCCTTCTCCACGCCCTCATTTGTGCGCCATATGGATGGATAAAATAATTAGTTAGCCATTCAAATTCAAAGCATGTTTGAATTTGAATGGATAACTTATCACTTGCCCTTTCATCCTTATCCATTTTGTGCGCCACATTACTTACATGAGAAAAGGTTTCTCGTGAAACATTTTCCATGCACAAAGAGCCACACCCCTTCTCTTCTCACACCCAAAAGGATAGGGATAAGTTGGTTTTCGTTTGAATTCAAATTTGATTTGAATTCAAATGTGTAACCTCTTGTCTTTATCCTCTCACGCGGATAAGACACGTTCGATGTTGTTTTAAAAAGAGGAGAAAGGTGGAACGTGTGTAGAAATTTTAGGAGAGAAACTTTAGGGCGTGAGGAAGGCTTCTGTGCAAGGTGAAGGTCCAAAACCTTTCGAGAGAAAAAGAAAGAAAAGAGAGAAAATTGGGCACAGGGTTTTTGGTGTGTACCCTAGGGTTTCTACCTAGGGTTCGGGAAGTGAGATTGATGTGCCACGAGTGTCGTGAGTCCACCAAATTTTAGAGAGAGATCCATCAGCCTCTCAAGCAACTGTGTAGATGATCCAGTGTGTTCAAGAAGTCGGCACACATCGATCGAAGGAGTTCGATCAACATCTGCCATCAAAAGGGTGAAATACGAACTAGCATTCGTGAGGAGCTGATCAGACGGGAGCTTCGTGTGGACGATCCGCAGAGGCCAGACATTTGTGTAGCTGTGATGTGATGATCAGAGCCCCCCGACGGTGATCAGATTGCGGTGATCGACTACCCGCAAAAAGGTGATGTGTTCTGAACACAGTACTGCAAAATGTTTACTGATTCAAATTTGAATTTCAAATTTAAATGCATGCTGTTGTATCATATTTAGATCCTAGTGTAGGATTAATTAGTATTAATTAATGAGATTAATTAATAATTCTACTATAAAATAATAATTTTGAAAAATTTTTAAAATTACCATTTTGCCCCTGCACTAAATTTTCGCTTAAAATTGAAGCGAAAATTTAGTGCAGGGGCAAAATGGTAATTTTAAAACTTTTTCAAAATTACTATTTTACAGTAGAATTATTAATTAATCTTATTAATTAATACTAATTAACCCTACACTAGGATCTAAATATGATACAACAGCATGCATTTAAATTTGAAATTCAAATTTGAATCAGTAAACGTTTTACAGTACTGTGTTCAGAACACATCACCTTTTGCGGATAGTCGATCACCGCAATTTGATCACCATCGGGGGGCTCTGATCATCACATCACAGCCATACAAATGTCTGGCCTCTGCGGATCATCCACACGAAGCTCCCGTCTGATCAGCTCCTCACGAATGCTAGTTCGTGATTTCACCCTTTTGATGGCAGATGTTGATCGAACTCCTTCGATCGATGCATGCTGACTTCTTGAATACTCTAGATCATCTGCACAGTTGCTTGAGAGGCTGATGGATCTCTCCCTAAAATTTGGTGGACTCACGACACTCGTGGCACACCAATCTCACTTCCCGAACCCTAGGTAGAAACCCTAGGGTACACACCAAAAACCCTGTGCCTAATTTTCTCTCTTTTCTTTCTTTTTCTCTCGAAAGGTTTTGGACCTTCACCTTGCGCAGAAGCCTTCCTCACACCCCAAAGTTTTTCTCTTAAAATTTCTATGCACGTCCCACCTTTCTCCTCTTTTTAAAACAACGTCGAACGTGTCTTATCCGCGTGAGAGGATAAAGACAAGAGGTTACACATTTGAATTCAAACGAAAACCAACTTATCCTATCCTTTTGGGCATGAGAAGAGAAGGGGCATGGCTCTTTGTGCGTGGAAAATTTTTCATGAGAAACCTTTTCTCATGTAAGTAATGTGGCGCACAAAATGGATAAGGATGAAAGGGCAAGTGATAAGTTATCCATTCAAATTCAAACATGCTTTGAATTTGAATGGCTAACTAATTATTTTATCCATCCATATGGTGCACAAATGAGGGCGTGGGGAAGGGTTTTGCGTGAGAAAAATTTCATGAAAAGTTTCTTCTCGTGAATTCAAATGGGTGCAAGGAAGTTGGGTGTCGCAGGGAATTTAAAACAAGGTGGTTTGATCCAAATTGAGCCAACCTAGTTTAAAATAGGTTAAGCACAATTAGACTAGATTAAACTCAACATAATTAGGCTTAATTAGGCTCAATAAAATCCTAATCAAATCAGAAATTAACTAAATCTAACTCCTGATCAAATCAGGGACTAAACCACCTTAGCGATTAGGTCAACATTTAACCTAATCGGGTCAATCCAAACTGAATCAAATTCAATTAGACTTGATCCAAAAATAATTACTCAATCAAATTGAGTTAATTAGTGATTAAATCACTAATTAAACCTCTCATAAATATTGAGTCCAAATCCAATGGGCAATCAGGCATCAGAGACCATCGATATGAAACCCTGATCAAAGAGTTCAAATTTTAAATTCAAAATTTGAAATTCAAAATTTTGACCCCGGTACCCAAAATGTATGGAACTCATGATTAGAGAATCCTAGTTCTCAATCATAGAGTCTCAGATAGATAAGACTCATAATCAGCCATCAGATCAGAAAAGAACCTCTAATGTGTGTGACCCCGCAGGTTTGAACCTAAGCCGGTGGCACAGGAACCAATTCCTGTACTAATCGAAGTGACCATCTAGCAATGGTACCTGATGACCGGATAGGTCGAATAATCACAATCGCAACATTCAGAACCTACGTGAATATGGTTACCATATAATTCATCCCTTTTGACCCCTGTATTTAGGACGACTCAGGGTTAAACTGTCAACCCTGATGATATCATCCGAATCGTGCTCAACTCAATTAGTCCTGTGACTCCTCACTAGGACTACCCTGGCCATGGTTTTGCTAAATTGAAACACGACTGTACACAGCTCCTAAACTGGAGTGGTCAATCCCATCTTGACACATGCACCGACAAGTCAAGTACTTGACTACACCCAGCAACCTTCCGTCACTGAATTAGAAATTCAGGTAGTCCAGTGCCTAAGTGCAGTGAGTTGCTTGCAAGTCACCGTGGCGGTCTCAGGTTGGAGGAACATTTATACCCATATCCCATCGGAGCAAATCTTGACAGTAGAAATAGCTCCGGAGTTGGTCACGTTCAGTGTAGATGTACCATTACATCTCACCTGTATGCCATACCAGTGTCTCCACACTCTTTGGTTATGAGGACAACCAACCCATATGGCACACAATGACCTATGCTCGATAAACGTTGTCGTCCTTGGTAACAACGTATCATTTGATCGCGAACATGTTTAAGGACTAAGCGACAAATCTTCCTTTGTCGAGTCTAAATAGTCCTAAGGACTTCACCACAACACAGGAGTTCATTAGAAGATGAAATATTTGTGATGAAAAAAAATACCAAAATAACTTTTATTTATTTATAATTCATGTACTAATACAAAAAGGAGCACAACCGTCAACAGGCTGACGATTGACTTTGGGATACTATTCCCAACAATCTCCCACTTGGCCTAAAGCCTATCGGTGTAGTATCTAATACCCATCTTCGACTTGTAGTCGTTGAACTCCTTCACCGCAATGGCTTTAGTGAATGGGTCGGCCAGGTTCTCCTTTCCGTCGATCTTCTGAAGGTCGATGTCATCTCGATCCACGATCTCCCAGATGAGATGGTAGCGGCGCAAAATATGCTTCGTCCGCTGGTGTGCCTTTGGTTCCTTCGCCTGAGCAATGGCTCCAGAGCTGTCGCAGTAGAGCAGAACTGGACCAACAAGGGAGGGTGCTACTCCAAGCTCGGTGATGAATTTTCTCAGCCACACCGCTTCTTTGGCAGCATCTGATGCAGCAATATACTCTGCCTCGCATACTGAATCAGCCACAGTGTGCTGCTTGGAACTCTTCCAGCAGACAGCCCCACCATTAAGGGTAAAAATAAATCCTGACACACTCTTGCTATCATCGCGATCAGACTGGAAACTAGAGTTTGTAAACCCTATAAGTCTCAAGTCCGATTCACCATATATAAGCCACTGGTCCTTAGTATTTCTTAAATACTTCAGGATGGTTTTAACAACCTTCCAGTGATTCTCTCCTGGATCAGATTGGTATCTACTCACTACCCCTAGTGAGCATGCCACATCTGGTCGTGTACATGTCATGGCGTACATGATAGATCCCACTGCCGAAGCATATGGAATCCTACCCATACGCTCTCTCTCTTGAGGTGTTGTCAGACAATCCCTCTTCGAGAGAGAAATTCCATGGCCTATCGATAGATAGCCTTTCTTGAAATTTTCCATGCTGAACTTTTTCAGTATAGTATCAATGTACGTAGACTGGGATAAGCCAAGCAATTTTTTGGATCTATCCCTATAGATCCTCATCCCTAGGATGTAGGAAGCTTCTCCCAGATCCTTCATGGAGAACTGTGACGATAGCCAAATCTTTATTCCCTGTAATGCAGGGACATCATTCTCGATTAAGAGAATGTCATCCACATACAATACAAGAAATACTACTACTGGACCATTAGCCCACTTATAAATGCAGGGCTCTTCTCCATTCTTAACGAAGCCATACATTTTGATCGTCCTATCAAAACGTATGTTCCAACTCCGAGATGCCTGCTTAAGTCCATAAATGGACCTCTGTAGATTGCACACCTTGGACTCATCTGTGGATGTGAACCCTTCAGGTTGTATCATATACACCTCTTCGTCCAGCTCTCCGTTTAGGAAAGCTGTCTTCATATCCATCTGTCAGATTTCATAGTCCAGATGGGCAGCTATCGCAAGCATAATCCGAATGGATTTGAGCATTGCCACAGGAGAAAACATCTCGTCATAGTCTATACCATAACGTTGACGATATCCCTTGGCAACCAGACGGGCTTTATAGGTCTCCACCTTTCCGTCTGTGCCCCTCTTCCTTTTGAAGACCCACTTACACCCTATGGGTTTTACTCCTTCGGGTGGGTCAACCAATGTCCACATATCGTTGACCTTCATGGACTCCATTTCGGATTTCATGGCCTCTAGCCATTTCTCAGAGTCAGGTCTCTGCATTGCATCCATGTAGGTGATCGGATCCTCATCGTTTTCATCAAGTTCGACAGGATCACCATCCCGGACCAAGAAACCATAGTATCTGTCCGGTTGATGTGGTACTCTACCAGACCGCCTTAAGGGTGCATAATCAATGGGCTCCGGATCTGATCTAATCAAATCCGGTTCAGGTTCAGTAATATGTGTCAGTTTTTTCACCTGTCGAACTTCGTCAAGTTCGACTTTAGAGGCAACAGTTCCTTCACTAAGGAACTTCTTTTCTAAAAAGATTGCCTTAAGGCTGACAAACACCTTTTGCTCATCAGCAAGGTAGAAATAATACCCTTTGGTCTCTTTTGGGTACCCTATAAAATTACACTTGTCAGACCTAGGTCCAAGCTTGTCTGTAATTAAACGTTTAACATAAGCCGGACATCCCCAAACCCTAAGGTGCGAGAGTACTAGCTTACGTCCTATCTATATCTCATATGGCGTTTTGGCTACAGACTTACTCGGAACTCTATTTAGAAGGTAACAAACCGATTCGAGCGCATATCCTCAGAGGGAGATCGACAGACCAGCAAACCCCATCATGGATCGAACCATGTCTAACAGGGTCCGATTCCTCCTTTCAGACACACCATTATGCTGTGGTGTTCCAGGAGGAGTCTACTGAGAGAGAATCCCATTCTCTCCTAGATACGTCAGAAACTCATTGGAAAGGTATTCACCTCCTCGATCAGATCGAAGAGTTTTAATACACTTTCCAGTTTGTTTTTCTACCTCATTTCGGAATAGTTTGAACATTTCAAATGATTCCAACTTATGCTTCATTAAATAGACATACCCATACCTAGATAGGTCGTCTGTGAAGGTTATGAAGTAGAAAAATCCATCTCTTGCACTTGAGCTCATGGGTCCACATACATCAGAATGTACCAGACCTAAGAGTTCACTGGCTCGCTCACTTTTTCCAGTAAAAGGTGACTTGGTCATCTTCCCAAGAAGACAGGACTCACAGGTTGGAAGTGATTCATAATCACTAACTTCAAGAATTCCTTCTTGAGCCAACCTGTTTATCCTGTTCTTATTGATATGACCTAGCCTACAGTGTCAAAGGTAGACTTCTGACACATTATCTATTCTAGAGCGTTTACCGAATTTTTGAACCACATTAACAGGCTGTGATAGTAAGTAAATTCCATTATTTAATTATCCAACAAATATTGTAACACCATTCAAAATGATATTGCAAATATTTCCTTTTATTAAAAAATCATAACCGTACATGGCCAAAAGGCCTACAGAAATAATATTTAATAAAAAACTTGGACAATAGTGACATTCACTCAGAATTACATTACGAGAATTGATTACAAGACTCATGATTCCTAAAGCTAGAACTGGAACTTTGCTTCCATCTCCAACATTCAGGAACCTCTCGCCTTCATCAAATCTCCTACTGACCTGCAGACCCTGCATTGAATTACAAATATGATAAGGGCTTCCGGTATCCAATACCCAGGCAGTAGTATCACAAATCAAAAAGTTGCAAGGAGTTATCATATAATTACCTTGCTTCTTCTTTGACCTGTTCGGGTCTAGGGAGGCAATGTATTGAGGACAATTCCTCTTCCAATGCCCGTGCTTCTTGCAAAAGAAGCACTCCGCCTGGCTCTGGTCGTGCTTGCGCTTCTTGGTCTGACCCCGTGCTACTATCCCAGCATGAGATTGCACCTTCTTATTTTTCTTCTTCTTATTCTTCTTCTCCTTCCCAAAGGGTTGACGACGAGAAGAAGACCCTCCCACTACATTCACCGACTCCTTATGGAGTTGGTGATCCTTCTCAAAGTTCTGCAGCAACCCCAACAATTCGTGGTAGTTTACTGCAGGCTTTGTCATTCGAAAATGAGTAAGGAATGGGAGGAAGGACTTGGGCAAGGAATTAAGGATCGCATCCTTACCGAGCTACTCGTGCAGAGGAAAGCCCAATTTGCTTAGGCGCTCAATCATCTCGATCATGTACAGTACATGATCAGTGACTGAGGCCCCATCCCTCATCCGAGCATTGAAAATGGCACAACTAGTTTTGTGCCTTTCAATGTCGTCAGGCGTGCCAAAGGAGTCGTTCAACATTTGAAGCATCTCCTGTGGCTGGGCGTTCTCAAACCTTCGGCTGAACTCGTCATTCATTGCTGCCAGCATAATACATCGAACGGTGGTGCGGTCATTGAGCCACTTCAAGTAAGTGTCTCGGATCGCCTTACTAGCGTTCGGAGCTAGCTCCTCAGGTGCTGGATCCGTTACTACATAAAGAATCTGCTCATGCTCAAGGACAATTTTCAATTTTCGATACTAGCTATCGAAATTGGGTCCCATGAGCTTGTCATTATCTAATAATGACCGGAGCGACAGGGTAGTGGCCATAGCTGCTTAAAGAAAAACGAGACCTCTATTAATACATAAATTAATACTAAAGACTTGGATTTTAGTTTAAAGTTTTTCTCAATATTTTTACGAACTGGTAGCCACATCCTCCAATTCGAGGAATTACTTTAATTCCTTAATGGGTACTAGAATCCACACAGACTACACACGAGCCCAACTTTGGTTGGTCAACCCATGTGCATCTATGGGTAGGTTCTTAACCAGTTGTTTCTCTAAACAACTTCTAGTAATTGATTTTGCCCCAGAACCTAATCAGTAGGCTTTGGCCTCCAATGAAAAAGATCTGGTTAGGTCCAACCATTAACATGACTTAATTTAGTGAATCGAACTAATAAATGATCAACCCGACTTTGGCCGGCCAACCTAACCACCATCAGAAAGACTCAATCAAATTATCATATTATGAATAATAATTCCATTAGCCAATGAGCACCAAGCCTTTGGGCCTCCAATGATCATTGAACTAATGGACTCATTATCACTCACTTAATGAGAGGCTATGACTTAGTTATCATTATAACTTAATCATTTTAGGGACCTAATAATTTTGAGAATTTTATTAAAGAATAGTAGAGAAAAAATCATCCAGCCAATTTCAATCCTCCCACTGACTTCACCAAGTCAGATTAAAAAAAGATTTAATTAAAGCTGGCATTAGGAGCACCTAAATCAGTCACACTGATTTACCTAATGACATGGGTGAGCTCTAATCACCAAGTGATCTAATCAAAATCTAACTTACCAGATTGGCCAGGTAAGTGAGATCAGTGGTGGGGATTTGCCATTAACTCATCAATGATCGAATCAATGCGAGTAGCTCCCGCTTAAGAACCACTGGTCAAAACTGCCAAACTTACCTTAGACACCAACCGGTTCATTAGTTTTAATTTTGATCAACTTAGTAAATAGGGCTCCACCGCGTAGCCATGAATTAAGTCCATCTTGGTCTAGTTAAAGACATGGACCCATTCAACTACAACTATTGAAGTTGAGTCTAGAGTATCCTTGACCTAATCTAATTCAACTTTTGATTAGATTTGACCAATTACTCCATTTAGTCCATTTTTTAAACTAACCTTAGGTCTAACCCAATTATGGACCTAATTCATCTAACCCATTGACCCACAAGTTTATGCAATTGTCTTAGGTCTTAATTCACAATTCTAGACCTACTAGACAACACTTAATTCTTTTAATTAAGTACTTGGGCTGATGGGTCAGGGTTTGGCATTTCAAAAATAATTTTCAAATTTGAAAGATTTTATTTTCTGTTCACCAAATGTGTTAACTCATATCACAAACGGGTCAGCACATTTCATAAACAGCAATTCTATTGCTCATTTCATAACAGAAAATAACTCAAAATAAATCATAAATTTTTTTTTAGATCTAATCTAACACATTCATGATAAATTTCTTAATTAAATTTTTTCGCTGCTTCATCGGCATGGGATATAATTGCATCGGCACTCCTACCGCCATAGGAGACCCCATCGAATGGGAAGAGAGGGCCTTTAAACCCTACTTTTCTCCTATGACCGGACGGCCATGGCAACCAACCCAATTAGATTACTTGTTACTTGGATCAAGTATATCTAAATATACCAATTTCAAAATTTAAATTTTGAATTTCAAATTTCAAATTTCAAATTTTAAATTTGAGATTTCAACCAAATTTCAAATTTCGAATTTCCAATCTTTGAATTTTAAATTTTGAATTTTGAATTTCAAATTTCAAATTTCGAATTTCAAATTTCAAATTTGAGATTTCAACCAAATTTCAAATTTCAAATTTTGAATTTTGAATTTCAAATTTCAAATTTCAAATTTCAAATTTGAGATTTCAACCAAATTTCAAATTTTGAATTTTGAATTTCAAATTTGAAACTTCTAACAAATTTCAAATTTCAAATTTCAAATCTTTTTGAATTTCGAATTTTGAATTTTGAATTTCAAATTTAAACTTATAGATTACACCTTAATCTATGCATGCATATGTATATCATATTCTAGAACCATGCTCTGATACCATTTGAAGCGAAAATTTAGTGCAGGGGCAAAATGGTAATTTTAAAACTTTTTCAAAATTACTATTTTACAGTGGAATTATTAATTAATCTCATTAATTAATACTAATTAACCCTACACTAGGATCTAAATATGATACAACAGCATGCATTTAAATTTGAAATTCAAATTTGAATCAGTAAACGTTTTACAGTACTATGTTCAGAACACATCACCTTTTATGGATAGTCGATCACCGTAATCTGATCACCATCGGGGGGTTTTGATCATCACATCGCAGCCACAAAAATGTCTGGCCTCTGCGGATCATCCACACGAAGCTCCCGTCTGATCAGCTCCTCACGAATGCTAGTTCGTGATTTCACCCTTTTGATGGCAGATGTTGATCGAACTCCTTCGATTGATGTGTGCTGACTTCTCGGATGCTCCGGATCATCTGCACAGTTGCTTGAGAGGCTGATGGATCTCTCCTAAAATTTGGTGGACTCACGACACTCGTGGCACACCAATCTCACTTCCCGAACCCTAGGTAGAAACCCTAGGGTACACACCAAAAACCCTATGCCCAATTTTCTCTCTTTTCTTTCTTTTTCTCTCGAAAGGTTTTGGACCTTCACCTTATGTAGAAACCTTCCTCACGCCCCAAAGTTTCTCTCCTAAAATTTCTACGCACGTCACACCTTTCTCCTCTTTTTAAAACAACGTCGAACGTGTCTTATCCGCGTGAGAGGATAAAGACAAGAGGTTACACATTTGAATTCAAATCAAATTTGAATTCAAACGAAAACCAACTTATCCCTATCCTTTTGGGCGTGAGAAGAGAAGGGGTGTGGCTCTTTGTGTGTAGAAAATGTTTCATGAGAAACCTTTTCTCGTGTAAGTAATGTGGCGCACAAAATGGATAAGGATGAAAGGGCAAGTGATAAGTTATCCATTCAAATTCAAACATGCTTTGAATTTGAATGGCTAACTAATTATTTTATCCATCCATATGGCACACAAATGAGGGCGTGGGGAAGGGTTTTGCGTGAGAAAAATTTCATGAAAAGTTTCTTCTCGTGAATTCAAATGGGTGCATGGAAATTGGGTGTCACAGGAAATTTAAAACAAGGTGGTTTGATCCAAATTGAGCCAACCTAGTTTAAAATAGGTTAAGTATAATTAGACCAGATTAAACCCAACATAATTAGATTTAATTAGGCTCAATAAAATCCTAATCAAATTAGGAATTAACTAAACCTAACCCCTGATCAAATCAGGGACTAAATCACCTTAGCAATTAGGTCAACATTTAACCTAATTGGGTCAATCCAAACTGAATCCAATTCAATTGGACTTGATCCAAAAATAATTACTCAATCAAATTGAGTTAATTAGTGATTAAATCAGTAATTAAATCTTTCATAAATATTGAGTCCAAATCCAATGGGCAATCAGGCATCAGAGACCATCGATATGAAACCCTGATCAAAGAGTTCAAATTTCAAATTCAAAATTTGAAATTCAAAATTTTGACCCCGGTACCCAAAATATGTGGAACTCATGATTAGAGAATCCTAATTCTCAATCATAGAGTCCCAGATAGATAAGACTCATAATCAGCCATCAGATCAGAAAGAAACCTCTAATGTGTGTGACCCCATAGGTTCGAACCTAAGCCGGTAGCATAGAAACCAATTTCTGTACTAATCGAAGTGACCATCTAGCAATGGTACCCGATGACCGGATAGGTCGAATAATCACAATCGCAACATTCAGAACCTATGTGAATATGGTTACCGTATAATTCATCCCTTTTGACTCCTGTGTTTAGGATGACTCAGGGTTAAACTGTCAACCCTGATGATATCATCCGAATCATGCTCAACTCAATTAGTCCTATGACTCCTCACTAGGACTACCCTGGCTAAGGTTTTGCTAAATTGAAACACGACTGTACACAGCTCCTAAACTGGAGTGGTCAATCCCATCTTGACACACGCACCGACAAGTCAAGTACTTGACTACACCCAGCAACCTTCCGTCACTGAATTAGAAATTCAGGTAGTCCAGTGCCTAAGTGCAGTGAGTTGCTTGCAAGTCACCGTGGCGGTCTCAGGTCGGAGGGACATTTATACCCATATCCCATCGGAGCAAATCTTGACAGCAGAAATAGCTCCGGAGTTGGTCGCGTTCAGTGCAGATGTACCATTACATCTCACCTGTATGCCATACCAGTGTCTCCACACTCTTTGGTTATGAGGACAACCAACCCATATGGCACACAACGACCTATGCTCGATAAACATTATCGTCTTTGGTAACAACGTATCATTTAGTCGCGAACATGTTTAAGGACTAAGCGACAAATCCTCCTTTGTCGAGTCTAAATAGTCCTAAGGACTTCACCACAACACAGGAGTTCATTAGAAGATGAAATATTTGTGATAAAAAAAAATACCAAAATAATTTTTATTTATTTATAATTCATGTACTAATACAAAAAGGAGCACAACCGTCAACAGGCTGATGATTGGCTTTGGGACACTATTCCCAACATGAGTGTGGAGACACTGGTATGGCATACAGGTGAGATATAAGGGTACATCTGCACTGAACGTGACCGACTCCAGAGTTATTTCTGCTGTCAAGATTTGCTTCGATGGAATATGGGTATAAATGTCCCTCCGACCTGAGACCGTCACAGTGACTTGCAAGCAACTCACTGCACTTAGGCACTGGACTACCTGAATTTCTAATTCAGTGACGAAAGGCTGCTGGGCGTAGTCAAGTACTTGACTTGTCGGTGCGTGTGTCAAGATGGGATTGACCACTCCAGTTTAGGAGCTGTGTACAGTCGTGTTTCAATTTAGCAAAACCTTGGCCAGGGTAGTCTTTGCAAGGAGTCACAGGATTGTTTGAGTTGAGCACGATTCGGATGATCTAATCAGGGTTGACAGTTTAACTCTGAGTCATCCTAAACACAGAGGTCAAAAGGATGAATTATACAGTAACCATATTCATGTAGGTTCTAAGTGTTGAATTATGACTATTCAACCTATCCGATCGTCGGGTATCATTGCTAGATGGTCACTTCGATTAGTACAGAAATTGGTTCCTATGCTACCAGCTTAGGTTCCAACCTGCGGGGTCACACACATTAGAGATTCCTATCTGATCTGATGGCTGATGAAGAGTCCTAATGCTTGTGGACTATGAGTACTATGTGTCTGAGACTCTATGATCGAGAATCAGGATTCTCTAATCATGAGTCCCACACATTTTGGGTACCGAGGTCAAGAGTCCCACTGGTTTGGGACTCTTCGATCAGGGTTACATATCGATGAATTCTGATGCCCGATTACCCATCGGATTTGGACTCAATATTTATGAGAGATTTAATTAATAATTTGATCACTAATTAAGTCAATTTGATTAAGTAATTATTTTTGGATCAAGTCCAATTGAATTGGATTCAGTTGGGTTTGACCCGATTAGGTTAAGAGTTGACCTATTCGTCGAGATGGTTTGGTCCCTGATTTGATTAAGGGTTGGGCTTAATCAATTCTTGATTTGATTAAGATTTTATTGAGCCTAATTAAGCATAATTTAGTTGGATTTAAATTAGTCTAATTGGGCCTAACTTATTTGGTTCAATTAGGTTGGTTTAAATAATGAAACCATCTTGACCCATTCTCCCTGCGCCACCTCACTTCCACTATGCCCATTTGAATTCACGAGAAAGAAGTTCTCATGAATTTTTCCTCATGCAAAGCCCTCCTCATGCCCTACTTTAATGTGCCAAATGAGTGGATAAGGATGATTGGTTGGCCATTCAAATTCAAAATAAAGTTGAAATTTGAATGAGCAACCAATCTTAGCGCTTGACCTTATCCTCTTTTAGCGCCCCATTTATTACACGAGAAAATGTTTCTCATGAAATCACTCACGCACAAATTAAGCCATGCCCTCCTCTTCTCACGCCCTTAGTGGATAGGGATAAATTAGTTTCCATTTGAATTCAAAATTTGATTTGAATTCAAATGTGCAATTACTCATCTTTATCCTCTCACGTGGATAAGACATTGGTTGTTGTTTTAAAAGGAGGAGAAGAGTGGGGCATGTGCAAGAAAAATTTTGGAGAGAAAATCTGGGCGTGAGAAATCCTTGTGTGCAAGGTGAAGGTCTATATCCTTTTGAGAAAAAAAGAAAGAAAAGAAAGAAAAAGTATGCGCAGGATTTCAGTGAGTTCTTTAAGGTTTCAGCCTGGAATTCGGGAAGTGAGAAGGTGAGCTACGAGTGTCGTGAGCCCAACAAATTTTAAAGAGATCTTCAACATCCTCTCAAGCATGTCTGCTGATGATCCAGAGTATCTAAAAAATTGATAGACATTGATCGAAGGAGTTCGATTAGCATCGGCCGTCGAAAGGGCTCTACAACGAGCTAGTACTCGTGAGAAGTCGATCAGACTGGGAGCTTCGTGTGGATAATCCACAGAGGCCAGACACGCTGTGTGACTATATCACATCGATCAGACTCTCCCGACAGTGATCAAATTGCGGTGATCTACTCCCCGCACAAAGGTATTATGTTCTGAACACATTACAGTAAAGTGTTTACTGTTCAAATTCGAATTTTAAATTTAAATGCATGCATGCTATATATCATATTTAGATCCTAGTATAGGGTAAATTCTTATTAATTAATTAGATTAATTAATAATTTTCACTGTAAAATAATAATTTTGAAAAGTTTTAAAATTATCATTTTACCCCTGCACTGAATTTTTCCACACTTTGGCCTCCTAAATTCTTGGTAAAGATCGAAGAATCTTTCTCACAAGATTGCTGTTAGAATAAGATTTACCAAAATTTTTTAGATCATTAATAATATCCATAAAATAAGTAAACATTTCAGTTATTGATTCATCATGCTCCATGTTAAAGAGTTCATATTTATGCACAAGCATGTTAATTTTTGATTCTTTAACTTGATTAGTGCCTTCATGTGTTACTTCTAACCTATCCCATATTTTTTTAGCCGATATATATGTTGAAATATGATTAAATTCATTAGCATCTAAAGCACAATATAAAACATTCATGACTTTAGCATTGAGTTGAGCCATTTTCTTGTCAACCTCATCCCATTCTCTTTCGAAATTTGGTTGATTCTATACCATCAATTATCTTAGTGGATGTGTGTGGTCCATTAACTATGATACTCTACATATCATAGTCAAGTACTTAAATAAAAATTTTTATCCGAGCTTTTCAATAGGTGTAGTTTGACCCATTGAAAAGTAGAGGTCGGTTTGTGGACTGCCCCTCGACTAGTGAAGCACCAACTTGAGTTGCCATAGATCTTTAGCTTTTTGATGGTTAAATCAAAGTAGGACTAGAGCATCGAGCTCTGATACCACTTGTTGCCCAGCTATGCAACCCAAGAGGAGGGGTGAATTGGGTTTCTAAAATTTTAAAGTTAATTTAGAACCACAAAGATTAAGTAATAATAAGCAAGTTATATATAGTAAGTAATTTAAGCAAAGTGTAGAAATGAGATGCAAAAATACAAGAAAATAAAGAAATTTAGATAGAGAGCAAGTAAGCACACCACAAACAATCAAAATTTATAATGGTTCGGTACCAACCTTGCACCTACATCCACCTTCCAAGCTTCTACTTGAGAATTTAAATCCACTAAAATATATTCAACAAGAATACAATGTCGGTACATCTGACTCTAGCTATCCCAAGCTAGAACACTTATTTTTCAAGTACAAACCAACCCAATACAATTCGATTCAAGGTTCGGATCAACCTATCCAAGCTTTGAAACCCTTCCAAAACTAAAGATCAAGACAGAAAACAGAGTATAAGAGTTAATAAGAAAGAAATACAAGTTTAGCTCCTTTAATGAGCAAATAAAACTTTAAGTACACTTTACACAACAAGGAGGAAGTTTTTCTGATTTTTCTCAAAGTTGTTGAAGACTTGAATGAGCTCTTAAGGGAATGGTGAACTTGAAATGAAAGCTTCTTTTGCTTGAAGAGGGCTTTTTGCTTAGGGCTGAAATGAATGCTTGAATCTCTTATATTTTTTCCTCCTTTAAGTGTCTTTATATCTTTAATAGATGCTGAAAAAAAATTTGGACAAATTTAGAGCCATTGGAGAGCTTTAAATGAGCATTAAATACAGCCAAAATAGATTGAAAACTAGCCGTTATAGAGATTTTCCATCACATGTGTTGATCTCAGGGATTGTCCCCTGCACAGGGATCGATCCCAGGGGTCGACCTCTATGCCACAGAGCAAAAAGTGACTGTTCTGTATTTTTGACTTGCTCAGATAATAGAGGTTGATAGGGATCGACCCTAGGATCATCCTCTTTGGGTGTGCCAACCAAAAATAGCGTGCCATTCAGTCCCTTTTGACAGGGGTCGATCTAAGGGTCGACCCTTTTCTTTAAACTTAATTTTCTCTCAAAATATGCATCCAAGAAATATGAAATTACCTCAATAGATCATAAATCTTCTGTTCTTGCTCTTGAGGCTTTCAAATCAGAACTTGATAAAATTATGATTTTCCACTGAAATACAATAAATATTTTTTCAAGCCAAAATCATTAGTAACCTCCTCAAATATTTTGTAATCATCAAAATCAATTCATGGAGCAACAATAATTAAATTCTATGATGATTTATTATCATAATTTAACCATCTGATCAGTCAAAAGCCTCTTTGTATGTGACCTCATAGATTCTATTATGTCTAATTATGAGATATATTATGATCCCTATCATAATATCATTGTTGGGTACAAAATATCCTCCAGCCGAAGTTTGTAACAGACCGACCCTTCCGGACTTCTCCGATAATGAGCTTCTCCATCCATCTACCGTGCCGCTCTAAAGGCTCTCTAGGCCTCACCACCAGCCGACCTTCTATAGTGATCAACTATTCTCCGAACTTCTTTCGGACTCTGCCAATATCCGAGCTTCTTTGACAATGAGATTTCTACAGTAATCAGACTCCATCAAAGTTTCTACGACGGTCGACCACCTTCAATTCCAATCGGGCACCTGTGAGAACCGAACTTCTACTGCGAGCGGTCTACTCCGAACTTCTACTACGAGCGGTCTACTCCGAACTCCTACAGCGAGCGGTCTACTCGGAACTCCTACGGTGGGCGGTCTACTCTAGATATCTACTGTAAGCAAATTCCATTCGAGCCTCTACTGTAAACAAATTTCTTCCGAACTTTCATTACAGGTAGACTTCAGTTGAGCTTCTTCGTAGCCGGATCCCAGACGAGCTTCTACCATGGGGCGGGATCCACCGACCAGGTCATTACTTCGAGCTCCCGTGACATCCGATCTTCGACCGAGCTCCAACAATAAGTGGCCTCCTTTCGATCTCCCACAAGAATCAGACTCCGTCCGAGCCTCCATAGCAGATGAATTTCGGATGAGCTTTCACAACGAATGGACTCTGGCAACTGGATTCTTACAACGACCGATCACCTCTGATGTCTGCCGAACCTCCCCAGTGCCATCTGAAGTCCATCGCCGGCTGACCCCTCGCTAGATCCTTCATGAAACCAAACTTCTCCGACGGATCATCTTCGGATGAGCTTCCACATTAGGCGAATCCCAGATAGACTTCTCTAGCAATCAGATTCCTACCGGGCTTCACCAACGAAAAGTCTCCATCCGAGCTTCTATAGCAGATGACTCCCATCTGTAGTATCAGCTCCTAAGGTATCCGACAACAGTAGACTCGTTAGAAGCCTCGGAGACATCCGAGCTTCTCCCAGATCGATGGGATAGAGAGCCATCCTGCTCCTCAGATGTTCCAGCCGAGCTCCAGCCGACAGATCTGAACTCTCTGGCAAGTCATGACAATGGCCATTACCCTGCTCCACTCTCTGCAATAGATTTCACGTGGCTCCACTACTCTCTGGCAAGTCACAACAACGGACACCACTCTACTCTCCGTAACCAACTCCATGTGGCTCTGAACGACCCCTGACGCCACTACTCTCTGTAACAAACTCTGGACGGCTCTGAACAACCCACTACTAGGTGGTTACAGACGTTGCTGTCAATTAGTTACGCACTCCATCTATAAAAAGGGACCCCCAGATACGTTCTTCTCTAAGCTCAAAAACTCTATCTCAAAACTCTGCTAAATTTTTCACTCGAGCACTCCATTTCTGTTGAAGCAGAGTACTGACTTGAGCATCGGAGGGTCTTGCCGGAGCCCCCCCAACTCCAGTTTAGACTTTCCTTGCAGGTCCCGACGGTGGCCGCGGTCATCTCGACTCCAGCAACTCTAGCTTCGATGGAATTCTACACCAAGAGAATTGGCACTAGAGGAAGGAGAAAAAAGAAAAAATATATATATAATAATGGTACCGACAAGATTAAGAAGACTCAAGCTGACGTTGAACAAAAGTTGTTCCTTCAGAAGTTCGGGGAGGAGGGGGGCTCGATAGGCCTTGAGCTTTTTGGAGGCTTCGAGGTCGTCCCTTTCCAGGCTAGAAGCCCGACGGATGGAATCCCTCAGAGAGCCCCAAGGGGGTAATCCTAGCTCCAAGTCAGGCATCAGACATAGAAGTACCTCTCCTTCTAGTTGTGGATAGAAGAAGAGGTGCCTTTCACCGAACTGAGAGAAGAAGTACCATCAGTCCTTTACCGAGGGATGATGCTTGAAGGTGTAGAAATTTCTAAACAAAGAAAGTGTCGGTCAAACTTCAGCCAAACTACAAAGAGAAAGAAACCCTATCAAAAACCTAAAGGAGTTCGGCACGATGGAAGCTAGAGAAATATTTGAGAAATGGAAGAGAGCAATGACAAAGGATGGCAGTGGAAGCTGAAGTCCGGCACGAAGGCCTCCTGGTACAGACAGAAGCGGCCGGAAGGAGGGGCGCTAGCCTGGTCAGTTGGCTCAGGAAGCTCCAGCTCATACTTCGGGGAAACTCCATACTGAATCCTTATCAGTGAGAGTTCATCCGGAGTCAAGGAGCCGGGGATGGTGTCTGGTGCAAAGGCCAGACAAGATTCAATCTTAGCTACGGATTCATCTACGGTACTAGGACTTTGGGAACTGGGGCTGACGAACTCCTAGAACTGCTAGAAGAGGAGATATCAGAAGATATTTTGGATCAAACGGAAGCCACAAAATCTCAGAAAAATCAAAAAAATAGCAAACAGGCCCTCAAGGAAGCTAAACGAATAGAGTACGAAGAAGAAAGGACAGAAAAATGACAAGGAGTTTCGGAACTAACCTAGATCGGCCCCAGGAGTGCAGAAAGATGGCGAGAATGATGGTAGTCGACCTGGAGGATGCCTAAGGTCGAGAAGGATGCTAGAGGAAGCTGGAACTCTCAGGGAAGAGGAGGGGAACCGAGGGATTCTCTCAGGCAAAGTGAGACCCCTGAAGGAGGAGAACGTGTTTAAATAGACCCCGGGATCTGGCACAATAATGATTGCGGATCTCCTCTGGCCGGCCTGTACTCGCCGCATGTCCCACTCACCTTGACAAACTGTTGAAAATGGCTAGCAGCTGACAAAGCCATTATTACATCGTACCTAGAGCCATGCTCTGACGGGAATTTCAAAAAGAAATTTTTTTTTTCGAAAAGCCTCTAGTACCAGCATGCCGAATGTCAAAATATCTGACAACCTCCGAGTACGGTAATCGAGAGGGGCAACTTCGATCGTGAGAATTTCTCTGTACTTCCTTCATCCGAAACCCAAACTCAAAAGTAAGGAGACTGGTGTTGGGTACCCCCCGACTGAAGTTTGTAACAGACCGACCCTTCCAGACTTCTCCGACAATGAGCTTCTCCATCCATCTACCGTGCCGCTCCAAAGGCTCTCTAGGCCTTACCACCAGCCGACCTTCTACAGTGATCAACTATTCTCCGAACTTCTTCCGGACTCTGCCAATATCCGAGCTTCTTCGACAATGAGATTTCTATAGTAATTAGACTCCATCCAAGTTTCTACGACGGTCGACCGCCTTAAGGATTCCAACCAGGCTCCTGTAAGAACCGAACTTCTACTGTGAGCGGTCTACTCCGAACTTCTACAGTGAGCGGTCTACCCCGAACTCCTACGGCGGGCGATTTACTCTAGATATCTACTGCAAGAAAATTTTATTCAAGCCTCTGCTGTAAACAAATTTCTTTCGAACTTCCATTACAAGTAGACTTCAGCCGAGCTTCTTCGTAGCCAGATCCCAGACGAGCTTCTACCATGGGGCGGGATCCACCGACTAGGTCGTTACTCTGAGCTCCCGTAACAACCGATCTTTGACCGAGCTCCAACAATAAGCAGCCTCCTTTCGGCCTCCCACAAGAACCAGACTCCGTCAGAGCCTCCACAACGGATGGATTTTGGACGAGCTTTCGCAACGGATGGACTCCAGTTGCTGGATTCTTACAACGACCGATTGCCTCCGACGTCTGCCGAACCTCCCCAGCGCCATCCAATGTCTATCGTCGGCCGACCCCCCACTAGATCCTTCATGAAACTGAACTTCTCCGGTGGATCATCTTCGGACGAGCTTCCACATCAGGTGAATCCCAGACGGACTTCTCTAGCAATCAGATTCCTATCGGGCTTCACCAATGAAAAGTCTCCATCCGAGCTTCTACAGCAGATGACTCCCACCTGTAGTATCAGTGCCTAAGGTATTCGACAACAGTAGACTCGTTAGCAACCTCGGAGACATCTGAGCTTCTCCCAGATCGATGGGATAGAGAGCCATCCCGCTCCATCAGATGTTCCAACCGAGCTCCAGCCGACAGATCCAAACTCTCTGGCAAGTCATGACAATGGCCACTACCCTTCTCCACTCTCTGCAATGGATTTCACGTGGCTCCACTACTCTCTGGCAAGTCACAACAACGGACTCCACTCTACTCTCCGTAACAAACTCCATGTGGCTCTGAACGACCCCTGACGCCACTACTCTCTGTATCAAACTCTGGGTGGCTCTGAACAACCCACTACCAGACGGTTACAGACGTCACTGTCAATTAGTTACACACTCCATCTATAAAAAGGGACCCCAGATACGTTCTTCTCTAAGCTCAAAAACTCTATCTCAAAACTCTGCTAAATTTTTCACTCGAGCACTCCATTTCTGTTGAAGCAGAGTACTGACTTGAGCATCGGAGGGTCTTGCCGGAGCACCCCCAACTCTGATTTAGACTTTCCTTGCAGGTCCCGACAGTGGTCGTGGTCTTCTCGACTCCAGCAACTCCGGCTTCGATGGAATTCTACACCAACAATCATCAAAACTCCTTTCAATAGATTGAAACCATTTCAACTCTATCCATCAAGGATCGTTGATCACTAAGATGATGCTTGTGGGTCTCACAGTCCATCAATGATATCTAGTAGTATGTAGTGGCAACCCAGCAGAATAAAAGGTGTCGAACCTTTAGGTGCAGTCAACATATGTACAGTCTCTTTATCGTAAGTTCCGATCAAATGGCAGGTCATGGATGAATCATCAAATCTCATCATCAATAATATGGTTGTTGGATTTTTATGTTTCATGCATGCAAAAATTTTTAAAATAAGTACGCAGTGAAATTTTAAAAATTTTTAGATTAAATTTAATTTAATCTAAGCATTTAAAAGATCAAATCTTAAAATCATAAATAGGATCGATATTTGTGAGATATGATTCAGATACAAAAATCTAATAAAAATAAATAAATAGACTTCATACTTTGGCATGGATCAATTTTCACCATGAACTGATGATCATAGATGTCTTTCAAACATTCCTTGAAGCTGTACAAGTGTTCGACCTTTACGGATATCCACATGAGATTTCGATCTGATCAAAAGCTTCCTGATCTCACCAGAGTGCTAGCTCTCTTGCAGAGATCGTATCTTGACAGTTAAAAATCTTCTTTTCTCTCAAGATGCTCTTAGAGAAAAAGAAAAAGATAGGAGGATGCTGATATCCATGTTAGAGATAATGAGAAGAACCCTTTCTTCTCTTTTTTTTCTTAAACCCATGCACCAAATCTCTACACTAGAGATGTAAGAATTTTGTCCAACTTTTGGATAAAGAGGAGAGGAGAAACCCATATCCAAACTAAGACAAAAGATGGGAGAGATGGTCTAAACAACCAACCATTGGTTGTTGGTAAAAAAGAAGGGCTATGCATCAACTTACCTCACACCAAGTACCATCATGCCGTGGCTCTTTTCTCCCATGAATTTTCCATGCACAACTCCCCTCTTTTTGGTGTCAAAACCTTATTCATATCAGGTCCTATTGCCGCCCCATGTTTAAATAGGTGAAGAGTCCGATTTAAGGTAGGAGACAAGCATTTTAGGTTAGAGCCCAAACATCTTTCGACTCCTAATTTGTGCCGCCCACCCTTCATATTTTTTTGACCTAGATATCTCATGGAAAAGAGGTTTTAACATGACTTCTTACATGCTAAAAACTCTCACAAAAGTAGAAAAAAAATAGGCATCCAAAATTGGTTGGCATTGGACCTTGGTTGGCGCATGGAAAGGAAGAGTTTCAATCTCATAGGACTCTTCTTTAGGTGGCTTATTTAAATCAATTTAAACTCTAACCAATTTTAATCATATTAGAAATTGATTAGACCTAAATTGAAATTTAAATCTGATTTGGAGCCCAAACTATTTAGATTAGATGTCACCTAATTAGAGAAGGAGTCCTAGTCTTTTAAGACTCTCTCTTAGTGCATGAGTCAAACTCAATTTAATCCTAATCCAATTAGGATTTGGTGCACCCATAAAAATAAAATTTTTTAATTCAAATAAAAAATCAAATACTCTTATTTAAATCCTAATTTAATTAAGAATTAAGTTAAACCTAAATTCTAATTCAATAAGAAATCAATCTCCTATGTAATTTGCTTATCTTATAATCCAATTAGGCTTGATCAAATCAAACCCATGTCAAGTCAAATTAAATCTAATTTAATTAGATTTGATGCAAATCCCATAGCTCAATCAAATTGAGCCAATTAGCAATCCAATTGCTAATTAATCCTCTTATAACTCACTAACTCTTTAGCGAGTTACTTATTGCAACTTTTGTATTGGATCAATCATCAATCAAATTGATAATCAAATCCTATTATGATTCATAATTATAATTCAACCATCTGATCAATCAAAAACCTCTTTGTGTGTGACCTCATAGGTTCTATTCGGTCTTGTAGTGAGATATATTGTGATCCCTATCATAATATCATTGAAATTCTGCCCATCAAGGATCATTGATCATTGAGATGATGCTCGTGGGTCTCACAATCCACCCTGACACCCAGCAGTATGTAGTGGCAACCCAACAAAATAAAAGGTAATGAACCTCTAGGTGCAGTTAATATATGATACAGTCTCTCTATCGTGAGTCCTGATCAGATGGCAAGTCATGGATGAATCATCAAACCTCATCATCGTCATATGATAAATTTAATCAGCTCGAGTCTATATGTGATTCTCATGAAAAAAAATTTCAATTAATCACATTGCTATGACCATAGACTTAAAAACTCAACTTTATAAATCGCATAGGACTATTTTCTTCTGCTAGGATCGATAGATCCCATCTAGGTGCATACCCTACTCGTACAGTGGACCAACTGTCACCAACATCTACTACAAGGGCTCATTGAGACCCATGTTTATGTATCAATCAAACTCTAGCAGTCTCACTATGAGCAGTAGTGCCATCTCAGGTCAAAAGATCAGTCATACAACTACAGCATCGAGAAAGTCACTAACAAGTGAGTAGACATCCATGTGACTTCTCATGTTGGTCATGCTCAGTGCTAGTTGTTCTCTAACAACCATCTACACTCTCACTCCAGTGTTCCTACACTATAGTCTCAAGACTCATCTGTCCAAAGGAAGCGATCTGTGTACTAGTCTATCTAGATCAATCACCATCCCTATGATAATCCTATGATCAGGAGTAATTTAGGAATTAACCATCAATGACACATGTCTCAAACTCTCAACTCCTTGTGAATATGTGTCATCATTTTGTTAATCCCTTGGATGATTTATGGATACATAAAACATGAATGGTAATATAAATACCTATAAAGTATAAAATATATCCTAAAAATATTATATGCGTCAGCCAAGATTGGCTTCCAGGGCATACATCCAACAATCTCCCACTTGCACTAAAACCAATCTATCATGTACCAAACCCCATCTTCTCAAGATAAGTTTTAGTCTTTTGGCTAGCTAAGTGACTTACCAGTGGGTTATCCACATCTCATGTAGAGTTTGCTCTCTGCAGCTCTATGTATTTCTACTTGAGGTAGTCACGTATTCTACTGCTCTATGTGCTTGGGTATCTAGTGAGACCTAGGCTCCTTAGAAAGGGCTATGGTGCCATTGTCTTTGCAGTATAGTGTCATGACATCAATGGTATGGCATCCAATTTTGTAACTAATATTAAAATCAGAATGTATCCTATATATCTACAGTGTACTCAGCTTCCATCAATCGATTGCTTGGAACTCTTCCAAGATATCGATATAATTACACCTATGATGTAGACATTCTACCATCAATGACAAACATAAAATTTGAATTGGTTTATCCTCCCACTCCTAGCTTTGATCTTTCTCTAAATTAAGAACAAATCCTTAGTTCTTCTCAAGAATTTAAGGATATTTTCACAGTAATTCAATACTCTTAGCCTGGATACAATTGATATCTACTCGCGACATTCATAGTATTAACTATATCAGTTCAAGTACATTACATGGCATACATCTATATTTGAGAGAGTAGCAGATCCCTCTCTGAGATTGATATGCTGAACCCTTTCAGCTTCTACTTTTTGTACTTTATCTGCGAAAATACAAGCATCCAATTGCATCAATCTCTATAGATCTTTATATTTTCAAAATATAGAATGTTTGCTATATGTTTTTCATGGAGAATTCTATATACAATCATATTTTAACCAATGTCAGTATTGGATACTCCCACTGACTCTTTTGAAATACATAATTTCTCATTTTTGATCAAATAATTTAATCATATCATCGAAATGAATGTTTCAACTCTAAGATTATTACAAATTTTGTGATCTCTTAGCACAAGAAGTGAAATCTATAAGCTACTCCATATAGAAATTTTTAAAAAATATCTAATCAGAAAAGCTATTTCACATCCCTTTCTTGGAGTCAATGTCTAACATCGCCTCGTTGTAGGTTTTAGGATCAACTCTATGTTCTCTATCTCTCATGAAAAATGATTTTCTCTACATCCTCTGTTAAGCATACCCAAGTACCTTTCGAGAGAATAGAAGATCCTATTATATGTACAAGGTGAAGGAGGAATGTATACTGGCTCATCATGAATCAGTCTTTTAGGTCCTACAACTCGTTGCTCTTCAAAGACACTCTCTTCGAGCTTGACTTTTCTTTCACTACTTCATCTTGATTAAATAATTTTTTAAGAAGATAGCATGTTGGGTCACAATCACTTGTAATCTTTTCAGAAGAATAGTATCCCTAACTCTTTTAGGATGAGCTTTATAGACCTATCCTCTAACATATCCATCTGCTGTCCTTGACACAGGCTGGAGATCCTTGGATCTCTAATAATCAAGATTCAGTTCTTATCATGTCATATCCCATATGATGTGGTAGGAACAGATTTAGAGAGAACATAATTCCATAGAAATAAAGCATGTCTCTAAAGAAATAAAATAAATCAATAAAGTTCATCATAGACTGGACCATATCTCATATAGCCCCATGACTCTTTTTAATTATCTTATTGAGCTGAGATGTACTAAAAGTGGTCCAATATGAAACTATGTCATTTTATGAGATAATCAAGAAATTTCTTTCTTTGGTATTGCATCCTCGATCTGATCAAAGTACCTTTAAAAAGTTTTTGATTTGCTTCTCTTCTTTACATCTGAATTATTTGAACGTTTCAAAAATTTTAGATTTAATCTCATATACTTACCCATACCATAACTGATCATCGGTAAAGGTAATGAAATAGAGACAACTCCTTTATTAGCATATCACATAGGCTACACACATCAAATGTGTAGAAGGATAAGTATCTCAGTGATACTTTTTCTCTTGTCCCATAAGAGTAGCTTGGTCATATTTGCGCAAAGAGATAATGCACAAACTAGATATGACTCAACAGTCAATGAGCTTAAAAGCTCATAATTCTACAGTTTGTTAATCATTATTTCTCCTATATGACTTAGCCTAAGGTTCCATATATACTCAAGGGTTATCTCAACTCTGGATCTCTCAGATCTAATGGCATTCACTACTTGCTTAATTAAGTTCATAGATGCATCACCATGCAATTGATAGAGACATTTCTAAGAACTAAATCCAATCGATAATCACAAAGGATAGATACCCATGGTCATAGCAGCAACTCTTGCTCTATTATCAATTTTAAGGGTTACTTTCTCAGTCCTCTACCTTCCCATAGACTCTATATAAAAATACTAGAGTCTAAAACTCAACTAAAAGAAGAAGAAATTGTAAGGATAGTATTGAGCAATTTCGACATGCTTACTCAAAGCATGTCGTTATTTCTTTAGGCTCTCCAGGTATTTATCTCTGAACTCTTTCAAGGTTCCTTAGTAACAATTTGACCAATTCAAATAGGATTCCAAGATGATCATTCATATAATATTTTACCACAAACTATCCATACAAATTAAACAGGGATCGCAGGATCAAATCCATAAGCAATTCCTTATGCATGGTCATGTCGAGCCTTTCAAGCTCCTTAATGTCCTTGATCATCATCAAATAATGATCATAGACTGACTATCCATCATGCATCACATGTGCTGTGTGACTCTGATCATCTCACAATATTTGTAGATGAATCAATGTATCGTTGGCAATATACATGTGCTCATGTATACGTTGGAGTTCATCTATCATGAACTTTAACATATAGCACCTATTTTTATTGTCATTATCCATCCACTCATCAAGTATAGCTTGTTGACTATGGACTGGATAGGCTGTTAACATTAGAATAACCTGATAGAGAATATTGCTTAATTTTTTAAAACTTAAGAATGATTCATAGGTTTATAAGCCAGTCTATGTAATTTGTTTTGGTTAATCAGTGGATATCTAGGATTTAAGCTAGAAGGTTAGAAGCTGACAACACGAACAGTAGAGAGCAAAGATTTTAATTGGATATTTGTACTTATTTTATAATTTACTCTAGAAACTTTTAGATGCAAAAAGACTTTCACTATTTAATCAGATCTCCCACACTCTCTGGATGGAGAAATGAAAACCCTAATGCGACAACTAAATTTTTAGTGGGTGCTGCAGTCCCACCGATGTCATGCACCTCACCTAATAGTTATTAGTAACAGAACATCGATGCACGGATAACTCTTTGTCTAGATGCTTCTCTAAGCATGTTGCAGCTATTTGATCTTTAAGTCATGTGGGCTCACCTAACAGTTATTATCTGTACTCCTTAGTTAAGTCAGACCCACCATTCACAAGCAGGTGCAAAGCCATCATTGGATCCCTCACCTAATAGTTATTGGGCCCAGCCCCATCTTTACTCTGGAGCAACTCTTTGCTAATAGAGTGGTTGTGTGATTCTGATGCAACTGAACTACTGTGACCAGTTGAGAACAATCAATGCGGGTAGCATGCTCGTACATCCATAATGGTGGAAGACCATTGAACTTAATATTTATAGAGATATTTAAATTTAGGTCTCATCTAATCAGTCATATTATGACTGATCTAATTGGTATGGGCTAAATCAAACCACCAAGCAACCATATTTGAGACTCAATCTTTCAAATTGGCCAAAAAAGTGGAGATTGGTGGGGGTCCTCTCGTTGCTTTTCTTAGACACCAATAAATTAGCCAGATCGATGAATGAAATCAATTAAATAACCATCTTCCAATTACATGCCTGAGACATCAATTGGTTAATTAATTCGAATAGATTAGCTTAAGTGAATCAGGTTTGAGTCACAGAGCCGAATTAGATCTTTAGGTTAATCGATTCTACATATAGATGTCAATCGATTCGATCAATAATAATTATATGATTTTAAGCTCTATTGACCTCACTCTAATCAACACTTAACTCGGTTTAATCAACTGCTAAATCGATTTTGACTCAATATGATCAAATCAGAAATTTTAGATGTAACCCAATTACATAACCTAATTTGATCTACCCATGACCAATCCTTCATGCACAAACATTAATTTCAGATCTTAAATTTAAATTTTCAAATCTAAATTTTTTGCATGAAAAATATATTTTGATCTTGAAATAATTTCAGATCATACATATAAACATATATCATATACGTGAATAAGTTCAGATCATAGAAATAAATTTCAGTCCTAAACATGCTTTCATATATCATATATATATTGAAAAAATTAGATCTAATTTTTTTTTAATTAAAAATTTTAACATCATTCTAGGACAACCATTCAACATAACAAGTTATGCCAAGGCAATCTTATGTCAGAACGACATCAAAAACTTTCAGATCTAAAATTTTTCTCTACAGATTTTAGATCTAAATTCTAATCTTATGCATATGATGTGGCTTTGATACCACTATTGGATTTTTATAGTTTCATACATGAAAAAATTTTGAAAACAAGTATGCAGCAGAATTTTAAAAATTTTTAGATTAAATATAATTTAATCTAAGTATGTATAAAATCAAATCTTAAAACTATAAATAGAATCAATATTTGCGAGATAGGATTCAGATACAGAAATCAAATAAAAAAAATAAATAGGCTTCATACTTTGGCATAGATCAATCTTCACCGCGTATTGATGATCATAGATGTCTTCTGAAGGTCTCTTAAAGCCGTATAAGTATCCGACCTCTACGGATATCCACACGAGACTTCGATCTGATCAGAAGTTTTTTGATCTCATCAAGATGCTAGTTTTCTTGTAAAGATTACATCTTGATGGTTGAAAATCTTCTTTTCTCTCAAGATGCTCTTAGAGAAAAAGAAGAAGATAGAAAAATATTGATCTCTATGCTAGAGATCATGAGAAGAACTCTTTCTACTCTTTTCTTCCTTAAACCCATGCACCAAATCTCTATACTAGAGATGTAAGAATTTTATCTAATTTTTAGACAAAGAGGAGAGGAGAAACCCATGTCCAAACTAGGACAAAATATGGGAGAGATGGTCCAAACAACTAACCTTTGGTTGTTGGTAAGAAAGAAAGGATATGCATCAACCTCCCTCACGCCAAGTACTATCACGCCGTGGCTCTTTTCTCCCATGAATTTTCATGCACAACTCCCCTCTTTTTGGCATCAAAACCTGATCCATATCAGGTCCTATTGCCGCCCCATGTTTAAATAGGTGAAGAGTTTGATTTAAGGTAGGAGATAAGAGTTTTAGGTTAGAGTCCAAACATCTTTGGACTCTTAATTTGTGCCGCCCACCCTTCATATCTTTTTCACCCAGATATCTCACAAAAAGGATGTTTTAATGTGACTTCTTGCATGCTAAAAACTCACACAAAAGTAGAGAAAAAATATGCATCCAAAATTGGTTGGCATGGGACCTTGGTTGGTGCATGGAAAGGAAGAGTTTCAATTTCATGGGACTCTTCATTAGGTGGCTGATTTAAACCAATTTAAACTCTAACCAATCCTAATCATATTAAGAATTGATTGGACCCAAATAGATTAAAATCCAAATCTGATTTGGAGCCTAAACTATTTAGATTAGATGTCACCTAATTAGAGGAGTTCTAGTCCTTTTGGACTCTCTCTTGGTGCATGAGTCAAACTCAATTTAATCCTAATCCAATTAAGATTTGGTGCACCCATAAAAATAAAAATTTCAAATCCAAATAAAAACTCAAACATTTTTGTTTGGATCCTAATCTAATTAGGAATTAAGTCAAACCTAAATCCTAATTCAATAAGGAATCAATCTCCCATGTAATTTGGTTATCTCATAATCCAATTAGGCTTGATCAAATCAAATCTATGTAAAGTCAAATTAAATTTAATTTAATTAGATTTGATGCAAGTCCTATAGCTTAATCAATTTGAGCTAATTAGCAATCCAATTGCTAATTAATCCTTCTATAACTCACTAACTCTTTAGCGAGTTACTTATTGCAATCTCTGTGTTAGATCAGTCATTAATCAAATTGAAAATCAAATCCTATCATGATTCATAATCATAATTTAACCATCTGATCAGTCAAAAACTTTTTTGTGTGTGACCTCATAAGTTCTATTCAATCTAGTAGTGAGATATATTGTAATCTCTATCAAATATCATTGAAACTCTTTTCAATAGATTGAAACTATTCCAACTCTACCCATCAAGGATCATTGATCATCAAGATGATTCTCATAGGTCTCACAATCTACCAGTGACACCTAGCAATATGTAGTGACAATCTAGCCAAATAAAAGATAATAAACCTCTTGGTGTAGTTAATGTACGATAAAATTCCTCTATCATGAGTCCCGATTAGATGGTAGGTCATCAATAAATCATCAAATCTCATCATCGATCATATGATAGATTCAATCAGTTCGAATCTATATGTGATTCTTATGAAAATTCTTTTTTATTAATCACACTGCTATGACTATAGACTTAAAGACTCAGCTTCATAAATTCCACAGGATAACTCCCTTATGCTAGGGTCAATAAATTCCATCTAGGAGCACACTTTACTCCTACGATGGACCAACTGTCGCCACCATCTACAAGGGCTCATTGAGACCCATGTTTATGTGTCAATCAAACTTTAGTAGTCTCACTCGAGCAGTAGTACCATCTCAGATCAAAAGATCAGTTATATAACTACAGTATCGAGAAAATCATTAATGAGTGAGTAGACATCCATGTGACTTCTCATGTTGGTCATGCTTTATGCTAGTTGTTCTCTAACAACTATCTGCACTCTCGCTCTAGTATCACTACACCATAGACTTGAGACTCATCTATCCGAAGGAAGCGATCCATGCATTGGTCTATTTAGATCAATCACCATCTCCTTGATGATCCTATGATCAGGAGTAATTTAAGAATTAATCATCAATGATACATGTCTCAAATTCTCAACTCTTTGAGAATATATATCATTATCTTGTTAATTCTTTGGATGATTCATGGACACATAAAATATGAATGGTAATATAAATGTCCATTAAGTATAAAATCATATCTTAGTAATATGATATACATCAGCTAAGATTGGATTCTAGGGCATACATCCAATAGTTCTCTATTCCCAACATTTCTTACCATGAATGTGACAAATTTGAGCTTGAGTTTGGGGTTTAATTGGGCTTAATATGATAAAATCTTCATGATTAATAATTTTTAAAAAAGAGCATAACAAGTATCAAATATAAAATAATAAAAATTTAATATTTAATATTTTGATACTTTTTATATCATATTCAATGCAGTAATCATACATCATTACTGAACTTGAGAAGTTTGAACTATTCTAACTTGTGGAGTGTCCACAAGTTGATTCTCAATCAGATGTACTCATTGATAAGGCACGATCATGACACACACCTCCTCACTGAAGGTCAATTTGAGTGTGCAATATACCACTCAAATATGAATTTATCATTGAGAATGATGATACACCATTGAGAATGATGTTTTCTTGATCTATTCAAAAATTGTCATGAGTAGAGACTCTGATAGTTGGCCTAAAATCATAACATCCGAAATAAACTTTCTATACATCAACCAAGTATGGACTATGGTTGAAGCACTTATGAGTTGTGAGAATTTCAGTGCAGGGATAAAACGATAATTTTAAAACTTTTTTAAAATTATAATTTTATAGTAAAAATTATTAATTAATCTAATTAATTAACATGTATTAATCCTATACAAAAATTTAAATATGATATATATAGTATATATTTAAATTTAAAATTTAAACTTCTACAGTAAATATTTTACTATTATGTGTTCAGAACACATTATCTTTATGTGGATAGTCGATCGCCGTAGTCTGATCACCATCGAGAAGATCTGATCATCGCAATATAGCCACACAGTATGTCTGACCTCCGTGGATCATCCACACGAAGCTCCCGATCTGATCGGCTCCTCCCGAATGCTAGTTCGTTGCAGAACCCTTTCGACGGCCAATGCTGATCGAACTCCTTCGATCGATATTTGCTGACTCCTCGGATGCTTTGGATTGTCAGCAAAGGTGCTTGAGAGGTTGATGAAGCTCTTCCTAAAGTTTGGTGGGCTCACGATACTCGTAGCTCACCTTCTCACTTCCCGAACCCTAGGCAATAACCCTAGGGTACTCACAGAAAACCCTGCACCCAGTCTCTCTTCTTTTCTTTTCTCTTCTTTTCTTTTCTTTTCTCACGTAGAAGGCCTTTCTCACGCCACCCTTTCTCTCTCAGATTAGATGTGTGCATGCCCCACCTTCTCTTCTCTTTTAAAATGGTGCAAGACCGCATTTTTATCGTATTTTTATCGCGTGAGAGGATAAAGCTAGGTGGTTGCTCACTTGAATTCAAATCGAATTTGAATTCAAATGCCAACCAACCTATCCTTATCCACTCAAGGCATGAGAAGGGAGGGGCGTGGGCTTCTTTGTGCATGGAGAATTTACATGAGAAACTTTTTCTCGTGTAGAATAAGTGGCGCACAAGTGGATAAGGTGGCACATGAGATTAATTGCCCATTCAAATTCAAACTTCATTTGAATTTGAATGGCCAACCAACCATCTTTATCCATTCAAAATGGCACACAAAGGAGGGGTGTGGGAAGACTTTTGCGTGAGAGAAAATTTACAAGAACTTGTTTCTCATGAATTTAAATAGGCGCAGGTGAGGTGAGGTGGCATAGGGAGATAAGTCAAAGGTGGTTTCAAACCTAATTGAACCAACCTTATTAAAATAGGTTAGGCACAATTAGACTAAATACTCAACACAATTAGGCTTAATTAGGATCAATAAAATTCTAACCAAATCAAGAATTGACTAAGCCCAACCCCTAATCAGATCAGGGACCAAACCACCTCGACGATTAGGTCAACTCTTAACCTAATCGGGTCAAACCCAACTAAATCCAATTCAATTGGACTTGATCCAAAAATAATTACTCTATCAAATTGAGTTAATTAGCAATCAAATTACTAATTAAATCTCTCATAAATATTGATTTCAAATTCGATGGGCAATCGGGCATCAAAGTCCATCGATATGAAACTTTGATCGAAGAGTCCCAAACCAGTGGGACTCTTGACCTCGGTACCCAAAATGTGTGGAACTCATGATCAGAGAATCTTGATTCTTGATCACAGAGTCTCAGACATGTAGGACTCAGAGTCCCCAAGCATTAGGACTCTTGGTCGAAGAGTCTCAGTTCAGTGGGACTCTTCACCAGCCATCAGATCAGATAGGAACCTCTAATGTGTGTGACCCCACAGGTTCGAACCTAAGTCGGTAGCACAGGAACCAATTCTTATACTAATCGAAGTGACTATCTAGCAATGGTACTTGATATCCAGATAGGTCGAATAGTCACAATCGCAACACTCAGTACCTACGCGAATATGGTTACTGTATAATTCATCCCTTTTGACCCTGTGTATAGGACGACTCAGGGTTAAACTGTCAACCCTAATTAGATCATCCAAATCGTGCTCAACTCAAATAGTCCTGTGACTCCTCACTAGGACTACCCTGGTCAAGGTTTTGCTAAATTGAAACATGACTGTACCAGCTCCTGAACTGGAGTGGTTAATCCCATCTTGAAACACGCACCGACAAGTCAAGTACTTGGCAACACCCAGCAGCCTTCCGTCACTGAATTAGAAATTCAGGTAGTCCAGTGCCAGTTACTTGCAAGTCACCGTGGCGGTCTCAGGTTGAAGGGACAGTTATACCCATATCCCATCAAAGCAAATCTTGACAGCAGAAAGAGCTCCAGAGTCGGTCACGTTCAGTGCAGATGTACCCTTACATCTCACCTGTATGCCATACCAGTGTCTCCACACTCCTTGATTAAGAAGACAACTAACCCATATGTCACACAATGACCTATGCTTGATAAACATTGTTGTCCTTGCTAACAACGTATCATTTGGTCACGAACAGGTTTAAGGACTAAATGACAAATCCTCCTTTGTCGAGTCTAAATAGTCCTAAGGATTTCACCACAACATAGGAGTTCATTAGAAGATGAAACAATTTGTGATGAAAAAATTTCAAAATAATTTTTATTTATTTATAATTTATATACTAATACAAGAATGAGCATAACTGTCAACAGGCAGAGATTGGTTTTGGGACACTATTCCCAACAATCTCCCACTTGGCCAAAAGCCAATCGGTGCAGTATCTAATACCCATCTTCGACTTGAAGTCATCGAACTCCTTCACCGTAATGGCTTTAGTGAATGGGTCGGTCAAGTTCTCCTTTCCATCGATCTTCTAAAGATCGATGTCACCTCTATCCATAATTTCTCGGATAAGATGGTAGCGGCGCAGAATATATTTCATCTGCTGGTGTGCCTTCGGTTTCTTCACCTGAGCAATGGCTCCAGAGCTGTCACAATAGAGCAGAACTGGACCAACAAGGGAGGGTGCTACTCCAAGCTCGGTGATGAATTTCCTTAGCCACACCGCTTCTCTGGCAGCATCTGATGCAATGACATACTCTAGCTCGCAAACTGAATCTGCCACAGTGTGCTGCTTGAAACTCTTCCAGCAAACAGCCCCACCATTAAGGGTAAAAATAAATCCTGACACACTCTTGCTGTCATCATGATCAGACTGAAAACTGGAGTCTGTAAACCCTATAAGTCTCAAGTCTGATTCACCATAAACAAGCCACTGGTCTTTAGTATTTCTTAAATACTTCAGGATGGTTTTAACAACCTTCCAGTGATTTTTTTCTAGATCAGATTGGTATCTACTCACTACCCTTAGTGAGTATGCCACATCTGGTTGTGTACATGTCATGGCGTACATGATAGATCCCACTGTCGAAGCATATAGAATTTTACCCATACGCTCTCTCTCTTGAGGTGTTGTCGGATAATTTCTCTTCGAGAGAGAAATTCCATGGCCTATCGGTAGATAGTCTTTTTTAGAATTCTCCATGCTGAACCTCTTCAGCATAGTATCAATGTACGTGGACTGGGATAAGCCAAGCAACTTTTTAGATCTATCCCTATAGATCCTCATCCCTAGGATGTAGGAAGCTTCTCCTAGATCCTTCATGGAGAACTATGACGATAGCCAAATCTTTATTCCCTGTAATGCAGGGACATCATTCCCGATTAAGAGAATGTCATCCACATACAATACAAGAAAAACCACTACTGGACCATTAGCCCACTTATAAATGCAGGGCTCTTCTCCATTCTTAACGAAGCCATATGTCTTGATCATCCTATCAAAACGTATGTTCCAACTCCGGGATGCCTGCTTAAGTCCATAAATGGACCTCTGTAGCCGTACACCTTAGACTCATCTATGGATGTGAACCCTTCAGGTTGTATCATATACACCTCTTCGTCCAGCTCTCCATTTAGGAAAGCCGTCTTCACATCCATCTGTCAGATTTCATAGTCCAGATGGACAGCTATCGCAAGCATAATCTGAATAGATTTGAGCATTGCCACAAGAAAAAATATCTCATCATAGTCTATACCATAACGTTGACGATATCCCTTGGCAACCAGACGAACTTTATAGGTCTCCACCTTTCCGTCTGCACCCCTCTTCCTCTTGAAGACCCACTTACACCCTATGGGTTTTACTCCTTCGGGTGGGTCAACCAATGTCCACACATCGTTGACCTTCATGGACTCCATTTCAGATTTCATGACCTCTAGCCATTTCTCAGAGTCAGGTCTTTGCATTGCATCTATGTAGGTGATCGGATCCTCATCATTTTCATCAAGTTTGATAGGATCGCCATCTCGGACCAAGAAATCATAGTATCTGTCCGGTTGATGTGGTACTCTACCAGACCGCCTTAAGGGTGCAGGAACAATGGGATCCAGATCTGATCTAACCAAATTCGGTTCAGTTTCAGCAACTTGTGTCGATTTTTCCACCTACCGAACTTCCTCAAGTTCGACCTTAGAGGCAACAGTCCCTTCACCAAGGAACTCCTTTTTCAAAAAGATTGCCTTAAGACTGACAAATACTTTTTGCTCATCAGCTAAGTAGAAATAATACCCTTTGGTCTCTTTTGGATACCCTATGAAATAACACTTGTCAGACCTAGGTCCAAGCTTGTCCGTAATTAAACATTTAACATAAAACGGACACCCCCAAACCCTAAGGTGCGAGAGTACTGGCTTACGTCCTATCCATATCTCATAAGGTGTTTTGGTTACAGACTTACTCGAAACCCTATTTAGAAGGTATCAAGCAGATTCGAGCACATATCTCCAGAGGGAGATTGGCAGACCAGCAAACCCCATCATAGATCGAACCATGTCCAACAAGATCCGATTCCTTCTTTCAGACACACCATTATGCTGTGGTGTTTCAGGAGGAGTCCACTGAGAGAGAATCTCATTCTCCCCAAGATATGTCGAAACTCATTGAAAAGGTATTCACCTCCTCGATCAGATCGAAGAGTTTTAATACACTTCCCAGTTTATTTTTCTACCTCATTTTGGAATAGTTTGAACATTTCAAATGACTCAGACTTATGCTTCATTAAGTAGACATACCCATACCTCGATAGGTCATCTATGAAGGTTATGAAGTAGAAATATCCACCTCTTGCACTTGAGCTCATGGGTCCACATATATCAGAATGTACCAGACCCAAGAGTTCACTGGCTCGCTCACCTTTTCTAGTAAAAGGTGATTTGATCATCTTCCCAAGAAGACAGGACTCACAGGTTGAAAGTGATTCACAATCACCAACTTCAAAAATTCCTTCTTGAGCCAACCTGTTTATCTTGTTCTTATTGATATGACCTAGCCTATAGTGCCAAAGATAGAGTTCTGACATATTATCCATTCTAGGGCGTTTACCGAAGGTTTGAACCACATTAACAGGCTGTGATAGTAAGTAAATTCCATTATTTAGTTGTCCAACAAACATTGTAATACCATTCAAAATGATATTGCAAATGTTTCTTTTTATTAAAAATTCATAACTGTGCATGGCCAAAAGGTCTACAGAAATAATATTTAATAAAAAACTTGGATAATAGTGACATTCACTCAGAATTACATTACGAGAGTTGATTACAAGGTTCATGATTCCTAAAGCTAGAACTGGATCTTTGCTTCCGTCTCCAACGTTTAGGAACCTCTCACCTTCATCAAATCTCCTACTGACCTACAGACCCTGCATCGAATTACAGATATGATAAGGGCTTCTGGTATCCAATACCCAGATAGTAGTATCACAAATAAAAAAGTTGCAAAGTGTTATCATATAATTACCTTGCTTCTTCTTCAGCCTGTTCGGGTCCAGGGAGGCAATGTATAAAGGATAGTTTCTTTTTCAGTGCCCCTGCTTCTTGCAAAAGAAGCACTCCGCCTGGCTCTGGTCAAGCTTGCACTTCTTGGTTTGATCCTGTGCTGACATCCCAGTATGCGGCTGCACCTTCTTATTCTTGTTCTTCTTCCCTTTCTTAAAGGGTCGATGACCAGAAGAAGACCCTCCCACAACATTCATCGACTCCTTATGAAGCTGGTAGTCCTTCTCAAAGTTCTGCAGTAATCCCAACAAGCCGTGGTAGTTCACTGCAGGCTTTGTCATCCAAAAATGAGTAAGGAAGGAGAGGAAGGACTTGGGCAAAGAATTAAGGATCGCATCCTTACCAAGCTGCTCGTGCAAGGAAAAGCCCAGTTTACTTAGGCGCTCAATCATTTCGATCATGTACAGTACATGATCGGTGATTGAGGCCCCATTCCTCATCCGAGCATTGAAAATGGCACAACTAATTTTATGCCTTTCAACATCATCAGGCGTGCCAAAGGAGTCGTTCAACATTTGAAGCATCTCCTGCGGTTGGGCATTCTCGAACCTGTGGCTGAACTCATCATTTATTGCCGCCAGCATTATGCATCGAACGATGGTGCAGTCGTTGATCCACTTCTGGTAAGTGTCTCGGACCACTCCTTTAGTGTTCGAGGCTGGCTCCTCAGGTGCCAGATCTGTTACTACATAAAGGATCCGTTCATGCTCAAGGATGATTTTCAATTTTCGATACCAGCTATTGAAATTAGGTCCCATGAGCTTGTCATTATCTAATAATGATCGGAGTGATAGGATAGTGGCCATAGCTATATAAAAGAAAACCAAATTTTTATTAGTACATAAATTATTAATACTAAAGACTTGGACTTTAGTCTAAAGTTTCTCTCAGTATTTTTACGAACTGGTAGCCTCAACCTCCAATTCAAAGAATTACTTTAATTTCTTAGTGGTACTAGAATCCACACAGACCATACACAAGCCCAACTTTGGTTGGTCAATCCATGTGCATCTATGGGTAGGTTCATAACCAGTTGTTTCTCTAAACAACTTCTAGTAATTAATTTTGCCCCAGAACCTAATCAGTAGGCTTTAACCTCCACTGAAAAGATCTGGTTAGGTCCAACCATTAATATGATTTGATTTGATGAATCTGACCAATAAATGATCAGGCCCGACTTTAGTCGGCCAACCTGACCACCATCAGAAAGACTCAACCAAATTATCATATTATGAATGATAATTCCATTAGTCAATAAGCACTAGACCTTTGGGCCTTCAGTGATTATTAAACTAATGGACTCATTATCACTCACTTAATGGGAGGCTATGACTTAGTTATCACTATAACTTAATCATTTTTAAGGACCTAATAATTTTTGAGGATTTTATTAAAGGATAGAAGAAAAAAAATTAATCAATCAATTTCAATCCTCCCACTGACTTCACCAAGTCAGATTAAAAAAGATTTAATTAAAGCCGACATTAGGAGCACCTAAATTAGTCACACTGATTTACCTAATGGCATGGATGAGCCCTAATCACCAAGTGATCTAATCAAAATCTAACTCACCAGGTTGGCCAGGTAAGTGAGATCAGTGGAAGGGATATGCCATTAACTCATCAGAGATCAAATCAATGTGAGTAGCTCTCAGTTAAAAATCACTAGTCAGACTGTCAAACTTACCTTAGACACCAACCAGTTTATTAGTTTTAATTTGATCAACTTCATAAATAGGGTTCCACCATATAGCCATGAATTAAGTCTATCTTGGTCTAGTTAAAGACATGGACCCATTCAACTACAACTATTGGAGTTGAGTCTAGAGTGTCCTTGACCTAATCTAATTCAACTTTTGATTAGATTTGACCAATTACTCTAATTTAGTCCATTTCTTTAAGCTAACCTTAGGTCTAACCTAATTATGGACCTAATCCATCTAACCCATTAACCCACAAGTTTATGCAATTGTCTTAGATCTTAATTCACAATTCTAGACCAACTAGACAACACTTAATTCATTTAATTAAGTATTAGGACTGATGGGTCAGGGTTTGGTATTTCAAAAATAATTTTCAAATTTGAAAGGTTTTATTTTTTGTTCACCAAATGTGTTGATTCATTTCACAAACGGATCAGTACATTTCATAAACAGCAATCCTATTGCTAATTACATAACAAAAAATAACTCAATCAAAATAAATCATGAATATTTCTTTAGATCTAATCTAACATATTCATGATAAATTTTACAATTGAACTTTTATAATTAAGTCCTTTCGCTGCTTCGTCTGCATGGGATATAATCGCTCGACACCCCTACCGCCATAGGAGAACCCCATCGAATGGAAGGAGAGGGCCTTTAAACCCTACTTTTCTCCTATAACCGGACGACCAATGCAACCAACCCAATTAGTCTACTTGCTACTTGGATCAAGTATATCTAAATATACCAATTTTAAAATTTAAATTTTAAATTTTGAATTTTAAATTTCAAATAAATTTCAAATTTTAAATTTTAAATTTTTGAATTTCAAATTTTGAATTTTAAATTCTGAATTTCATATTTGAAATTTCAAAAAAATTTTAAATTTTGAATTTCAAATTTTTTTGAATTTTGAATTTTAAATTTTAAATTTCAAATTTTGAATTTTAAAATTTCAAATTTAAACTTTTAGATTACTACTTAATCTACGCATGCAAATGTATATCATATTTTAGAACCCACTCTGATACCATTTGTGGGAATTTCAGTGCAGGGGTAAAATGATTATTTTAATTTTTTTTTAAATTATAATTTTATAGTAAAAATTATTAATTAATCTAATTAATTAACATATATTAATCCTATACAAGAATCTAAATATAATATATATAGCATACATTTAAATTTAAAATTTAAACTTCTATAGTAAATATTTTACTGTTATGTGTTCAGAACACATTATCTTTATGTGGATAGTCGATCGCCGCAATCTGATCACCATCAAGAAGGTCTGATCATCGCAATGTAGCCACACAGTATGTCTGACCTCCGTGGATCATCCACACGAAGCTCTCGATCTGATCGGCTCCTCCCGAATGCTAGTTCGTTGTAGAACCCTTTCGACGGCCAATGCTGATCGAACTCCTTCGATCGATGTTTGCTGACTCCTTGGATGCTTCAGATTATCAGCAAAGGTGCTTGAGAGGTTGATGAAGCTCTCCCTGAAGTTTGGTGGGCTCACGACACTCGTAGCTCACCTTCTTACTTCCCGAACCCTAGGCAATAACCCTAGGGTACTCACAGAAAACCCTGCGCCCAATCTCTCTTCTTTTCTTTTCTCTTCTTTTCTTTTCTTTTCTCATACAGAAGGCCTTTCTCACACCACCCTTTCTCTCTTAGATCAGATGTGCACACGCCCCACCTTCTCTTCCCTTTTAAAATGGTGCAAGACCGCATTTTTATCATATTTTTACCACGTGAGAGGATAAAGCTAGGTGGTTGCTCACTTGAATTCAAATCGAATTTGAATTCAAATGCCAACCAACCTATCCTTATCCACTCAAGGTGTGAGAAGAGAGGGGCATGGGCTTCTTTGTGCATGGAGAATTTATATGAGAAACTTTTTCTCGTATAGAATAAGTGGCGCACAAGTGGATAAGGTGGCGCATGAGATTAGTTGCCCATTCAAATTCAAACTTCATTTGAATTTGAATGGCCAACCAACCATCTTTATCCACTCAAAATGGTGCACAAAGGAGGGGTGTGGGAAGGCTTCTGCATGAGAGAAAATTCATGAGAACTTGTTTCTCATGAATTCAAATAGGCGCAGGTGAGGTGAGGTGGCGCAGGGAGATAAGTCAAAGGTGGTTTCAAACCTAATTGAACCAACCTTATTAAAATAGGTTAGGCACAATTAGACTAAATTAAATTCAATATAATTAAGCTTAATTAGGCTCAATAAAATCTTAATCAAATCAAGAATTGACTAAGCTCAATCCCTGATCAGATCAGGGACCAAACCACCTCGACGATTAGGTCAACTCTTAACCTAATCGAGTCAAATCCAACTGAATCCAATTCAATTGGACTTGATCCAAAAATAATTATTCAATCAAATTAAGTTAATTAGTGATCAAATCACTAATAAAATCTCTCATAAATACTGAGTCCAAATCTGATGGGCAATCGGCATCAAAGTCCATCGATATGAAACTTTGATCGAAGAGTCCCAAACCAGTGGGACTCTTGACCCCGATACCCAAAATATGTGGAACTCATGATCAGAGAATCCTAATTCTCGATCACAGAGTCCCAGATACGTAGGACTTAGAGTCCCCAAGCATTAGGACTCTTGGTCGAAGAGTCCCAGTCCAGTGGGACTCTTCACCAGCCATCAGATCAGATAGGAACCTCTAATGTGTGTGACCCCGCAGGTTCGAACCTAAGCTGGTAGCACAGGATCAATTTCTGTACTAATCAAAGTGACCATCTAGCAATGGTATCCGATGTCCGGATAGATTGAATAGTCACAATCGCAACACTCAGAACCTACGCAAATATGGTTACTCTATAATTCATCCCTTTTGACCCCTGTGTATCGGACGACTCAGGGTTAAACTGTCAACCCTGATTAGATCATCCGAATCATGCTCAACTCAAACAGTCCTGTGACTCCTCACTAGGACTACACTGGCTAAGGTTTTGCTAAATTGAAATACGACTGTACACAGCTCTTGAACTGGAGTGGTCAATCCCATCTTGACACATGCACCGACAAGTCAAGTACTTGACTACATCCAGCAGCCTTCCATCACTGAATTAGAAATTCAGGTAGTCCAGTGCCTAAGTACAGTGAGTTCTTGCAAGTCACCATGGCGGTCTCAAGTCAGAGGGACAGTTATACCCATATCCCATCGGAGCAAATCTTGACAGCAGAAAAAGCTCTGGAGTCGGTCATGTTCAGCGCAAATGTACCCTTACATCTCACCTGTATGCCATACTAGTGTCTCTATACTCTTTAGTTAAGAGGACAACCAACCTATATGGCACACAATGACCTATGCTTGATAAACGTTGTTGTCCTTGGTAACAATGTATCATTTGGTCACGAACAGGTTTAAGGACTAAATGACAAATCCTCCTTTGTCGAGTCTAAATAGTCCTAAGGACTTCACGACAACACAAGAGTTCATTAGAAGATGAAACAATTTGTGATAAAAAAATATCAAAATAATTTTTATTTATTTATAATTTATATACTAATACAAGAATGAGCACAACCGTCAACAGGCTGACGATTGGCTTTGGAACACTATTCCCAACATGAGTATGATCCAACAGGTTGCTATCAGAGATGTCTATCCAGACTTTTGCTATTACCGCACACCATCTAAAGAATTAGTCTCTAGTGGGAGGGCAAATATATTTATGGATTAAATCTGGCATTGAAGAGTAGGTACTTCTATTTTTGATGAGATAGTCAAAATGTTTGACTTTATCAAATATAGATAAAACATGTGTGTGTGTAAGAAGATAAGTGGGAGTCTCACTAACTTCTTAATAATGTATGTGAGTGGCATATAGCATATTGAGAAGGTAGTCCCGATATTGCACTCGATCAATGATATGCTTATCACAAAAGTTTTTATGGAAAAAGACTTGGGTTAAGCATCCAATATACTAAGCATCTATAGGGATAGATGTAAGTGGATGCTGGGTTTTTTTTAGTCTAGGTATATGGAATTTATGTTGAAGGTATTCAACATGAATGGGTATAAAGGAGTTTACTTATCTATATATTCAATGTACCTAGTCTGATGTGATTTATACTTTATGTATAATCATTGATTTCAGGTAGATCCATGATAGGATCTTTTGAAAATTATGAAAAATAATCTCAATGTACTTAAGAAGTACTAGAGAGATAGTAAATTGGAAGAGTTCCAAACAGTAAATTATATTTGACTCAGTTAATTGCTGTTAGTAAAGATTGCTAAGGAAAGTTGTTAGATGAAAGGTTTATCACTGAGTTGGGTGTGATCTCACTAGGTATCTACGCACATCCTAGGCACTTTCACATCATGCATGATTTGATTATAAAATAAGTTCATATAAAGAATAGTATAATAGGAGCAGTTCACTAAGCCTTACACAGTAGCAGTGTGTTCGCCACCCTGATTGCATGGGCATCAGGTATAAGGGCGATTGGCTTTAGTACAAGCGGGAGATTGAAAGAATAGTATCCTACAAGTCAATCACATGGAGATGCGAGAGACTTTTTTATGATATCTTTCTACTCATTTGCATAACATTAGTTATTTTTATTTATGAGGTATTATGTTTTATCATTTGCTGCATCATATTTTTATGATTATGATAAACTTCATAGACTAGGATAATAATTTTAAAATCATGATGAGATCATACCAGTGAGATCTTGATAGCTTCAATCTAAAATATTCTCAATCATTGGATCATCAAGTTAGAGATCAATGATATCGGTAAAATTGGTACATCCTATGTATGTTCAATGGAGAGGGTGGTTAATCTCATAATCATTTGTGTGATGACACTAATACAAGAATGTAGGTACTCATTAGAGAATGAGTTCACTAAATTAATCTGTAGGAAGAACATCTGATGGAGCCTTACAGCATGTCAACAGATGATTTTTCAGTGGGAGTGGTGCATGTGATCCTTTAACCTGAGATCCCTATGGTACCTTGTGTACATGGATCCTTACTTTGGTTTATTCTCTAGTACATCACTTTGAGATGTATATAGAATATTTTAGATATGATGAAGTGCGCATAGAGGTTGTGAGTAGTTAATAAAGAATCAGTCACTCCTTGTAGGAGGAGAAAACATCCTATGTGATCTCATAGGATGATGACTCTGAGAGTTTCTGGCTAGAGCAGGGATGAACAGTAGAAAATATTTCTACTAATTCATCAATCGAGTCATCATCATCAGATCGAGATACATATAGATAGGTATTTGGGTTTGATATATTTCTATACCTATGGCCTTTTCGGGATGTTGTGTGATCGAAGGATTGAATTGCATGGTAACTCACCACGAAAAGATAATTTTGATATTTTTATTAAATTTTAAATCTTCTGGATAGTCATGACACGTTGCTAAACATCAATCTTGACTTGTGGACTCATCAAAATTAAAAGAGTTTAATTTGAGAATCAATAAGAAAGAGTCTTAGTTGATTGGAACTCTTAAGCTGTCCTAATTTAATCGGATTAGGGTTATATCATGAGTCTAGATCCACTGCTGGCTAGATTTGGAATCCAATGGGTCATACATAATAAGAATTTAGTCTTGATTTAATCTATTCAGATTTATTATAAATTCAATGGGTTAATTGAATTGCTAACACATGAATTAACCCAAGTTCTCAATTGTGTTCAGTGCAAATGTGTTTGTGCTAACCCTTTACGTGTTGCCTTGATCTAATGTGATTGGGTTTGAACTATCTAATTAATAGATGGTTTATCTAATTTTTAATGAAAGAGTTTCATGTAAATAAACCTCCTCCATGCCATATCTACATGCATAAAATATGTCATGCCCATTTAATTTATGACGTTAAGAAGGAAGAGTCCTTAATAAAGTCTCTTAATTTTCTTACCATGTTTCACACATCCCATTAATCTTGTGCGCCATTAGATGGTGCCTTGGGATAATGTGGGCATAGAAGAGGAGAAGGAGTCCTTCTCTAAGAAGGAACTCCATGCCAAATTTATTTGGGACATCTCCTCTTTTTGTGCGAAGAAATGAAAGAGTCTATTTCCTATCAAACTCTTAATTTCTTCCATTATTTCTATGCATTCCTTTTAATTTCTTGTGTCATGGGATGGCCCTTGGGATTGTGGGTGTAGATAAGAAAGAGAAGTCCTTCTCTTGGAAAAAAATTGAATGCCACAAATTAAACAAATGCCACATATATACGTGACATATGGAAGAGTCTTAATTGTTAAGGACTCTTGGATTCTTTCACCATTTCCTTTTTCATGCATCATAAGATGGCATTCTGATTTTTTCACATAGAGGAAGAGTCCTTTTGTAGATGAAACACTTCTTATTCTACACCATTATGCTTTAGTTTCCATGCAAAAATTAATTTGGTGCGTGTAATGAATAAGGGATGCCAAGAGTTGGCACCCCTTGGGAATTATGTGGTGCCCCTTCATACCTTATATAAGGGGCACCCGATATGGGATAAAATCAATCCAAAATTGGCATTAGACATGGAATTAGATGAGGAAAAGTCAAAAAAAATCTGAAGTGAAAAAGATAGGAAAAAGTGAGAGAAAAATAGAAAGGAAGAGAGAAGGAGAAAAAGGAAAGCATGAGATGCTTATCCAAAAAATCAGATTATTCATGTGTTGAACTTATAATCTGATTTGCATGTGGTGATATCTTTTGAGAAAAGGTTCTTAGAGAGGTCATAGTAGAGGTTTTGAAGGCATACAAGTGTTGGCGTAACCCATTTTTACGAAAGATGATCGACAGCGAGCTTGCAAAAAAGGCTGCAGCACCATGACGAATTGGAAAGGGCCCTGATCAATCTCGTGTGGATCACCGTTGGTGGGCTTCTACTTTGGAGTCTCAAAGAGATCTCAAGATTATCAGTTCGTGATCTTCATATTGGTATATGACTTCTGATCTTCTCTTGTTATATATGCTTATATTATTTGATTGCAATTATCAAGATGTTCCTAGGACTTTTGAGTTTTGGTACTCTAGTTTAATTGTTAAACTTATTTTCAATTATTGAATGTATGTAAAAATTTTTGAAATTTATATTTTATTGTATTATCAAAATTCAACAAAAAGGATGAATTATGCAGTAACTATATATCGAGGTTCATTGAATATTACTTTGCAATTATTCGATCTATCCGGACGTCGAGTATCATTGCTAGATAGCCACTTCGATTAGTATAAGAAGAAATTCTTATGCTACCGGCTTAGTGTTCGAACCTATAGTGTTGCACACAAAAGTTAGATAATGTAGGAAAGAATTGATCGAACATTTATGTGTTCAATTGAAAAGTATGAGACTTTATTGAATATGTAAATTAACTTAATTAAAAATTAAGTTGTAGGTCATATAGAATTAAAACACAGACTATGTCCAACTAACACTGTGTATGAGGTACGAATTTGATTCCAAAAATAAATTGAATCAAATCAATGATCTAAGTAATTACGAGAGATTCAATTTGAGTCCTAATTACTTTAGATTAGATCTAATTTTATTAAACTTAATTTTATTAAGACCTGATTGGGTTAATTTATCAAGTTGGACTTGGATAAGAATCCTAATTAGATTAGGATCAGTAGTCTTTTCAAAATTGATTCGAATCAGATTTGAATTAGATTTGAATTGAATTCAAATCTAATTTGATCTACTTAGCCATACTTTTTAATTATTCTCTCACCATGTGGGCTGACCAAGATGGTAGAAAGTCCCCTTGGGGCACGCGGCATGAAGAAAGAGACGCAAGTTGGTGCCTCTCATACTTGGCTTAGGAATCCTTGTATTTTAGGGAGTTTGGATTTGATTCAAACATAGAGAGTCCTATTCTTAACACCTAAAAGAGTTTGATTTGATCTAAGACCTCTTGTCTATTTAAGAAGGGGTGTGAAGAAGAGGATCAAGCAATCAACCCTTGGCCTAGGCATGGAGAATTCTCTTGGTGTGGCCATCCCCTCTCTCTTGGGCATCACCACTCCCTAGGCTTCTCTCTCCTCTTAGGCATCCTCCCTCCCCTTAGTGTAGTGGTGTGTGGGTTGTTCCAAGGTTTTGAAATTAGATCTCAAGACTTCATCTCCTTCCTCTCCAAAAAAAATGTTCATCTCTCTCTTCTACAGAGTTTGGCATACATGCAAAGTAGAGGATCCACACATCCGAGTCTCAGGAAGCAAATTGATCGAGGAGCTTCTTCAACCTTGATTATTTTTTACTATAAATCAAGGTGAGAATTCTTAAATATTATAAAATATTTTAATTACTAATCTATTCTTTTCTCCTGGCATTCGATGCGATCAGACAAATCTTCCTTCAGTGCCTTCTCGATGCAACTGAACCACTGTGACCAGCTAAGAACGATCAACACCAAAAAAGACACCCGCATCTCTATAATGATGGAAGACCACTAGACTTAATATTTAATGAGATTTAGGTTTAAGTCTCTTCTATATCAGCACATCTAGTGTCTGACTGATCAAGTTCAGATCAGTGCAATTTCATACTGACAAACCTAGTCGGCATGGATAAACACAAATGACCAAGCAATCTTATTCAATTCATAATCAACCAAATTGGTTAGATAAGTGAGATCGATGGAAGGGTATGTCGATACTTGCTTTAGACATCATTGAAATCATCAGATAAGTATGCTCTCAATTAAAAATCACCAATCGAGCTACCAAACTTATCGTAGACACCAATTGGTCAATCAGAATCGAATAGGTAAGCCTAGTTAATCGGGCTCAATCCACTAAGTCAAATTTGATCTTTAGTCAACCATTTCACATCAAAATATGAATCGATGCAACCAACTACAACTAAACTCAATTTTGAACCCCTTTGACCTAATCCTGATCAATAATTGATCAGGTTTGATCAACTACTCAATCCATATCTAAATCCCATGTTTTATGCAATGAAATTTAGATCTTAAATTCATAATTTTAGATCTTTTAATTTTAATTTTAATCTTTAATTAAATGTATTATGAACATGTATTTAGTTTAGATGTCAAAATAATTTTTAATCTAAACTATTTTATATTATATCACATATAATTTTGTTGTCTGCAGATTCGAGTCGACTCACCTTGAAACTTAAGTCGACTCATCTGTGACAAACAGAAACTATAGTGCTCGGCCTGCAGGATTGAGTCGACTTATATGCAAATAAGCTGACTCACCAAGATCTCAAGTCAACTCCAACAAACACAAGTCGACTCGTCAGGAACTCGAGTCGACTCAAACTAAATCCTAGTTGACTCGATAGAAGTGCTAGCCATAATTTCAGGATTACATGCAAACAGATCTTAGGATTTTGGATCTAGATTTTGCAGAAATTAAATTTTAGATCATTGACCAAAAATTATATATTATATATATCATTTTCTGATCTAAAACTAATAAGAAACACATATATAATAAAATCCATAATAAGTATCTTATACAATTTTCTGTTCATTGTTCTTCTTCATGAGATGTGATCATAATGGCACTTCTACACGTCATAAGAGAATCCATTGAATGGATAAGAGAGAGACTTTAATCCCTGCTTCCTCTTACAACCAGACGGCCATGGTAATTAACTCAATTCGAGCACTAGGCTATTAAGATATTTTAATCTAATATATCATATATGTAAAGACTAAATTATAGATCTAATTATCTTTCATATGTCACACATATGAACAATAATTTAGATCTATACATGCTTCATATGTCACATATATGAATAAATTCAAGTCATAAAAATTAATTTCAAATCTGAACAAATAATCACATATCATATATATGAACAAAATTTAGATCATTGAAATTAATTTCAGACCTAAATTTCATTCTGCAAACAAATTAGATCCAAATCAAACCCTACTTAACATCTTTAGATCTAAAACTAATTTTAGATCTAAAGCAATCATGATTTATTTTATATTTAAAATAATTTTAGATCTAAAATAATTTTATAATCACATTACAACATGCATATCAGATCTAAAATTAAAATTAAAATGATTTAAAAATAAATTTCAAAATCGATTCAATGCAAATCTAAATCATTTTAATTTCAGATCTAATACTAATCATGACATATCAAATATATCAATTTTTAGATCTAAACTTTTGAATTTTTTTTATTTCAAAAATAATTTTTAAAATTCATCCATCTAGAGCTAGGACAACCTTTTCAGTATGGGAGGTAAATCCTATATCAGGACAATCTTATCTTAGCTCCAAATTGAAAATAACTAATTCTAACTTTCAGATCTAAATCAAAAATCAGATCTAAAATGTTGGGTTCCAATCATGTAGTGAAATATAAATTTTAATTTTTTTTAAATACAAATCAAAAGCTTTAATAATTAAAACTACCGAATCAAAACTCAAATTCTAGAATCACCTTGTAGATGTCGAACAAAACAAAATCCAAGCATGCAAAGAGTTCGAAACTTATACTTCCTCAAATAAACAATATGGTAAGAAGGTGATCTCCATGAGACTTCAAAGTAGAAATTCTTCAATGGTGATCCATACGAAAGATGGTCAAGGTCCTTCCCAACCGGTGCACTGCTACAGCCTTTTCTTTACAAGAACACTGCCAGTTTCTTTCTCAAAGAATGATCACACCAATGTACTATTGCCTTTAATTTCATCACTAGGATTATGCCAAGAGAATTCTCTCCAAAAATTTCACAACCTAGGATTTGATTTTATACTCCAACATATGAAAAAATCAAATCCTAAGACAAACACACCTCACTTGCTATTTTTCTCACCTCTCTTCTTTCAATCTTTTTCACTCAATTTCTTCTTATCTTTTCTTCTGATTTTTTCTAGATTTTTTTCTCTTTTATCACATACCAAAATTTCTAATGTTACACCAATTCTTAGGACTTATCCCATAAGAGGTGCCCCATTTAAATAGGAAGTGAAGAGGTGTCAAGGAGACCCAAGGGGTGCCAACTCTTGACACTCCACTTCCCTCACGTGGAGAATTTATTTCTTTGATGAATTAAGTAGTACAGAAGAGGCTTTACATGGAAGGACTCTTCCTTTTCTATGCCCCATAATGTTCATAATTAAATTTGACATGTGATAATAAAGAAAAAATATGGAAACCAAAGAGATTGTTAAGAGTCTTAAGGAAGGACTCTTCCTTTTCTTAATGCATAAATGAGGGTGGCGTCATTTATTTTTGCATGAAAACTAGGGTGGCATGGAGGAGTCCTTCTACACTTGAAACTTTTCAAGTTAGGTAGGAGTCCAATTAAAATAGATCTAATCCAATCAGGTCAAAGACAATAGGTTCAGTTTGACTCAAACACTTTGAACTTAACCAAATTAGAAACTTAAGTTAACACAATATGCTAGCAAATCAAATTAACCTATAGAATTTATATTAAATCTTAATTAAATCAGATCAAGACCAAATTATAAAGTGTGTGACCCATTGAGTTTCAAATTTAGCCAGCAGTGGACATAGAATCTTGATCTAACCCTAATCCGATCAGACTAGATCATCTCAAGTGTCCCAACTAACTAGAATTCTTTCTAATTAATTTTTAAATTAATTTTTTTTAATTCTAACGAGTCACAAGTCAAGATTGACATCTAGCAACATGTCATGACTATCTGAAAGAAATAAAATTTGATAAAAATTATCAAAACAATCTTTAATGGCAAGTTACCATGTAATTCAATCTTTTAGTCAAATAACATCCCAAATGAGTTGTGGGCATGAAATCATATCATGTTCAATTACTTATCTAAATATATCTCGATTAGAAGATGATGATTTAGTTAATGACATATTAGAAATCCCTTTCTAACTATCATCCTGCTTTGGCCAAAGTTTTTTGGAATCATCAACCTATGAGATCACACAGGATGTTTGCTCCCCTTATTAGGAGTGATCGATCTCTTATTGACCACTTACAACCTCCATACATACTTCATCACATCCAGAACATCCCACACAAGGATTAGAGAATCAAGTTAGAAAGTAAACCAAAATATAGATTTATGTACATAAGGTACCATGGTGATCTTAAGTCAAACGATCACTTGTACAACTCCCACTAGAGAAAATCAGCTGACATGTAAATAAGACTCCATAAGATATTCTCTTGTAGGTTTATTCAGTGAACTCATTCTCTAATAAGCACCCACATTCTTATATTAGTATCGCCACACAAGTGGTTGTGAAATCAACCATCCTCACCATTGAGCATACACAAGATATGCCAGTCTTATCGATATCATTGATCCCTGACTCAATGAACCAATGACTGAGAATATTTTAGGTTAGGACTATCAAAGATTTAAGTCTCACTAATGTGATCTCATCATGACCTTAAAATCATGGCCCAGACCTATAGGGTTCATTATAATTTTTAAACAATAATAAGATGCCGCATATAATGAATCAAAAAATCTATTTTATTAATTAACATTTCAAATAAATGAGTTTGAAAGATAAAATATAGAAAAATATCCCATCACATCTCATATGTGATTGACTTGTAGGGCATTATTCTTTCAATCTCCCACTTATACTAAAGCCAATCGCCCCTATACTTGATGCCCATGCAATGTAAGTGGCGGTCAACTGCTGTAATAACAAGACCTTAGTGAATGGATCTGCTATATTATTCTTGATGTCAACTCACTCCACGATCACATCGCATCTTTCGACTATCTTTTGAATGAGGTGGAATCGTCTTACAATATGCTTGGATTATAATGAGACTTCAGTTCTTTGGCTTGAGCAACTATCCTAGTATGGTCACAATAAAGGGACACTGGTTGTTCAATTTCTGAAATCATACCTAATTCTGAGATAAACTTCTTCATCCAGATGGCCTCCTTAGCTGCCTCACTAGTAGCAGTGCACTCAGCCTCAGTGACTAAGTCAGTAACAGTTTGCTGTTTCAAATTTTTCCAACTTATTGCTCCACTATACAGGGTGAACACATATCCAGATATGAATTTACTATCATCTGGATCAGATTGAAAACTAGAGTCAGTATAACCTTTCAATTTCAAATCAGATCCTTCATATATATGAAAAACATCTCTAATCCTTCTCAAGTACTTGAGTATGTTTTTCATAGCTTTCTAATGATCCTCCTCAGAATCTGCTTGAAATCTGCTTATAATGCCCAAGGCATAAGCCACATTAGGCCTGATACATAGCATAGCATACATTATTGATACTACAATTGAAGCATAAGGAATAGAACTTATTTTATTTCTCTCTTCAGATGTCTTAGGAGATATCTTCTTAGAGAGTTGTATGCCATAACTCATATACAAGTAACCTATTTTACCTTCCTCCATATTGAACCTCTTCAACACAAGGTCTATGTACCTAGACTAGGCCAAGCCAAGCATCCTTTTCGATCTATCTCCATAGATCTTTATATCAAGTATATAGGATGCTTCACCCAAGTATTTTATGAAAAACTTTTGTGATAGCCATATTTTGATCGATTGCAATATTAGGATATCATTTTTAATAAGCAGTATGTCATCCACATACAAGATTAAAAAAATAATAGTACTCCCACTAATCTTTTTGTACACACAAGATTCATCCACATTTTTGATAAAGTCAAATGATTTGACCGTCTCATCAAAATGGATGTTCCAGCTTCTCAATGCTTGCTTTAATCCATAAATGGATTTGTTTAGCTTGTATTCTTGATTTGCTCTCTCACTAGAGATAAATTTCTCTGACTGAATCATATAGACTTCTTCCTCAAGATTTTCATTGAGGAAGGCAGTCTTGACATCTATTTACCAGATTTCAAAGTCATGGTATACAGCAATAGCAAGCATAATCTGAATAGACTTGAGTATGGCTATGAATAAAAAGATTTCTTCATAATCAACACCTTATTTTTGTCCGAAATCTTTTGCCACTAGCCTGACTTATAGATCTCTACCTGGCCATCTACTCTAATCTTCTTTTTGAAGACTTATTGTAGCCTATTGGGGTCACACCCTTAGGTGCATCAATCAAAGTCCAAACTTAGTTGGTATACTTGGAGTCCAATTCGGATTTCATGGCTTCAAGCTATTTGTCAGAGTCACTGCTCATGATAACTTCCGAATAGATCATAGGATCATCATTCTTAATGATGTGGGATATATTGTCATTCTCAATAGTAAATCCATACCTGAGTGGTACACTATGCACTCTATTTGACCTTCAGAGAGGAGTTGTGTGTGGTGGCTGTGCCTCAACAATGGACACATCTAGTTAAGAGTCAACTTGCTTATTCTAGATAGATTGTAGGTCTTGAACTTCCTTAAGTTCAACTATCCTCTCACTGCCCCCTTCTTAGATGAATTTTTTCTCCAAAAAAATAGCATGCCTACCAATAAATACCTTTTATTAAGTAGGGTGATAGAAGTAGTATCTTATACTCTCCTTGGGATAACTCATAAATTTATATTTTTCTGATCTAGCACTAAGTTTATGTCCATCAATATTTTTGACAAAAGCAGAGCAACCCCAAATCTTAAGGTATTTAAGATTGGACCTCTTCTCTTTCCATATCTAATATGGAGTGCTAGAGATAGATTTTGATGGTACTTTGTTCGAAACATATGCCGCAGCCTCGAGAGTGAATCTCCAAAAAAAGATCAGAAGATCCATAAAACACAACATGGACTGCACCATATCTAATAAGGTGTGATTCTTCCTTTCTGTAATACCATTTAATTATGGAGTATAAGGAGGTCCACTAAGAGAGAATATCATTTAGTTTTAAATGATTGAGTTTCTTAGTTAAGTATTCTCCTCCTTGATCAGATCGAAGAGCTTTAATAATTTTGCTAGTTTGTCTCTTAACCATTCTTTGATATTCTTTAAACTTGTCAAAGGCTTCATATTTGTATTTCATTAAATATACATATCCAAACCTTGACTTATCATCAGTAAATATGAGGAAGTAGGAATATCCACCTCTGGCCTGAGTCAACATTGGATCACAAACATCAGAATGTGCAAGGTCCAAAATGTCACTGTCCTTTCTCCATGTCCAGTAAATAGAGTCTTGATTTTTTTTTCCATGAGACAAGATTCACAAGTTTTATATGATTCAAAATCATAAGGATCAAAAATTCTATCTTTGTATAACTTATTAATTCTTGACTCATTTATATGATCAAGTCGGCAGTGTTAGAGGTATGTGACATTCACATCCTCTCTCTTCTTTTTCTTCATATTATCAATATGAAGTATATTATCATTAAGTGATAAGAATAAAAGACCATTATCAATAAAAATATTTACATAAAATTCATTAGAAAAATAAATAGAACAACCATTGTTCTTAGCTTTTATTTCAAAATCTTGTTCTAATAACCAAGGTACAAAAATAATATTTTTAATAATTTTTGAAATATAATAACACATCTTCAATTTCAAAACTTTGCCCGAAGGTAACTTTCATATCTTGATTCATACGATTTCGACCTGAATGGACTCTCCACTAGCATTGAATAGCATGAAATCACCTTCATTCAGACTTCTTATTTCCTGTAGATCCTACAATGATTTGCACAGATGTGAGTCACAGGTGGTATCCAATACCTAAGAATCTAAAATTGAAGCTTTTAATGATAAATTTATTTGTATCATACACAAATCTTTAGCAACATTTGCTTTCTTGTGTTTCACAGTTGCAAGGTATTCCTTGTAATTTCTCTTTCAGTATCCATCTTTACTACAGTAATAGCAAGTACCTTTGGCGAAAACCTTCTTCACCTTTTTTTTCAAGATGCTAGCCTTAGGGCTCATCTTTTTCTTAGAATCTTTCTTTTTTGTCTTCTTGAAGATTTTATCTATAAGAAGAACTGGAGCCTTTTCACCTTTGAAATGGCTCTCTACTATTTTAAGCATATTTAGCAGTTCAGGTAGGCTAATATTCAGTTTGTTTATATGGTAGTTGATGGTAAACTATGAGAAGGAATCGAAAAGTGACTGTAAGATCAAATCCTAACTAAACTCACCATCCGTAGTGAAACCCAGTTGTCCCAGACGAGTGATCAAATCCATCATTTTAAGGACATAAGTTTTTATGGACGTGCCTTCAGTCATCCTGGCACGAAACAACTACTTAGATATCTCATATCTAGCAGTTTGGCTTTATTCTCTATATAACTCCTTTAGATTAAGAAGTATAGAAGGAACATCCATGCTTTCATGCTTCCTTTGAAGCTCATTGTTTATGGAGGCAAGCGTGATACACTTGACAATCACACTATCATCCTTCCATATTTTAAATATGGCCCTTCTCAGATGCATCTTCTCCAATCGTATTGGGTGTAGATGAATCCAGTATATGAAGATTTTCTCCTGAGTGAGAACTATTCTCAAGTTTCTCAATCAGTCCACATAGTTTGGTCCGATCAATTTATTTACATCTAGTATGCCTCGAAGTGACAGTGAGGATGCCATTTATGCAGTTAATTTATAATAACAAGAACACAGTATAAGCAGACAACTCATGATGACATACACACCTAGATTAGAATTTTTGTCTCATATTTTTATTATTTTAACAAATTTTATAGTCCTCATGTATGAGAAATGAGAAATATCATTATGTTTCTAAGTGGGGTTGAGATCTCTATTCCTTACAAATACCTCGTGGATAGCACAATAAGTATTCATGAGTTCAAGAGTAGGTAACTCTTTACCAATTGTACTTCATACAATTCTTAATATTTTTCTCTTGCCTCTAGATCACTCGTAGTCTTATGGATAGCACAATAAACTATAGTATTCTAGCTAAGTTAATCCTTCATTCTATATAGTCATACTCAAATAATATTATCCTTGTGGATAGCACAACAAAGCAACACTATTCAAATATGCCATAAGCATCAGCATGCACTTAGTCAACATCATATCAATTTCTATAATAAGCCTTGTGGATAGCATAACAAGCTCACTAAGATCTTGACATATGATCACTGTCGTAGGTGGTCAAAAATAAAAACCAACTCAAACTATATAGATAGGGTGAGTTAGGATCATCTCCATAGGGATTTAAGGTGATTATCTTTTTTTTTATGAAGAAAAAAAATAAAAAAAAATTAATTACAGAAGGATTAACAAGAAATAGAATAGCAAAAAATTAAAAAATATAAATTAAATTATAAAAAAATAATTCAGAGAAATAACCCAAAAATTTTGAATCCACCATGCAAAGAGATTTATTTTCTTCCTTTTTTTATGTTACAATATTTAATTCTTGTAATTAAGATATTAGTATAGTTTATCTCTAAGGGATGCGGACTGTATCAGTAGATCATAGCTCATCCTGTTAGAGTATAAACTATCTAAATTTAATTATAGGATATAAGATTTAATCTAGCATACCATGATCTATCTTTCCAAAGTATGTACCGTATCCAAGGATCACGACACGTCAATAGAGGGTATAGGCCGTATAGGCTAGATCAATACCTCAAAAAAAAGTAAAAAAATATGAAATAAAAGTAAAATTTTATTACATAAAAATTAAATATAAAAAAAAAATAAAAATCTATTTACAGGCTTCATCATATTCCTAGATTGAAGGGATCTAGCCTTGCATCAAGTTCTCTAGCTTCATAATCTCCCAATAATTGATCTCTAAAGTTCTTTGAATTTTTTTCTATTTTTTCTTTACTTTTTCTCTAATTTTTTCTCTTTCCAAAGCTTATTCCCAAATCTCCTATTTATAGATAAATTTTTTATAATTTTTTTATCACAAAAAGAGTCCTAAAATCCTTAGAAAACATATTGATCTCCTAGGAATATTTTTGGCTGTCGGATTTAGATTGGACCGCTCAGATCAATCCAAAAATCTTTATCAGGGTCAGATTCGATTCTAACCATCCTATCTGGGTTCAGATTAGTTTTGGGCCATCGGATCGTGCCATATATCTTCTCTTATAAACTGACAGCAAACGTGGACCGTCGGATCTAGGTCGGGATGGATGTCAACCGTTGGATTGTGCAAAAGAGGCTTCCACTACTCGTAGACCATGCCTGTGGACCATGTATTATTTCTGGTGGACCGTGTCCTAGCTCTGTGGACCGAACGACTGGTCCACCATGCATCGGAGACTATTTTTAGATTTTTTAAGGTATTTTGGCTCCATTTTTGCTTCGATTTTCACCTAAAAAATTGAAAAAAATATGCATTAAATTTTTTAAAAATTTCTCTTTATTTTGATGCTTAAATTACTCAATTAAATTAACATCTTATTTTTCATAAATATATCTAATTTTATATTTTTTTTAAAATTACTTATTTTTTAAGAAAATTTAATTTATTCATGAAATTAGTTTTTAAAAAGATGTTAACATCAAAAATTACCAAAAATATCTTCAATAAATATAAAAATATACTACTTATCATACCCTTCAATTTGAACTTTGCTCGTCCTCGAGTAAAGAAAGAATTTAGAATTAAGTATCGTAAAGTTTTGAATTTTATCAAATAATTTTTAAAGAGCCATTGATGTTCAGTAGAGTGTGAGTGAGGTATGTCATTGGAGTATTAATACTAATCAATATAAGAGTTAAATTAAGAACACTAAATCTTTTTTAAATTTTTCTAAATTATTTTTACCTTTATCTCTAAATTGTTAATCTTCATATGGACAAGTATATTGTTACTTCTTTCTTTCATTTATTGAATATTTTTTTTTTAACGTTGTAATGCTATTAAGTGTCTTAACCCCTTAAGCTTTCTATTTGACCCATATAATGAGTTTTTAGCCAATGACTCTCAAACCAGATGACTGTAGGACACTAGGTATAGAATACCCCTCGGATCTACTTGCTCGAATCAAACAGGCTACGAGTTAAAACTAGCTTTACAACAAAGCTTCTTTGCCCTTCATACCTTATGACATGAAACTCAATACTTGCTTAGGAAAAGAGGCCCGGTTACTCAGTATGAAGTATTTAAATTTTTTTTTTAAAAAAAAATATATATAAAAAAATATATAGTTACCCTACACAAGTCCATAAGAAGTAAACTCTTCTTTAATACTGATAGAAAAATTTAGAAATACTCAAAGAAAACTATTTAAGTTCTAACCTTAACTCCTTATTGAGTTTTCTTAATACTTGATCTCTCAATATCTCACAAACTCTCTAATTTGTACATAATTTTTTTAAAAAAAAATACTTGGTTTAACTCGATTCTTAAGTGTAATCAGGTGCTTAAATACTAAATATTAACTTACTTGAGAACTTAAAAAATTTAAAAATTTTTATTATTCTCTCCCCCAACTTAATCGACATTGTCCTTAATGGAGTAGAAAAAATAAAGGGTGTATAAAAAAAGAAAGAAAAAGAGAGATGTCACTTGATCTAGAAGTCTTTTCAAAATTAGTTCTCCCCCCAACTTAGCCAATATTGTGCTCAAATCCCTACAAAAGATATGAAGCAAGCCTTGATTAACCTAAATATAATGCAAAAGAAAGTAAAAGCAAAAACTGAAACTAGGTTACCTCCCATAAAGTGCTAAGTTATAAGTCTTCAGCCAGACCAGATTATTGACAGATGCTTCCACATAGAGCGGTCCTTTATTCCTAAAAAATGAAGATTAGTTAAAATAAAGTAAAAAAAAAATTGAGTTGCCTTCCAAAAAGTGCTAAGTTTAACGTCTTCAGCTAGATGCTAAAAGAGTGCCTATCCTATTTCTGTTCGAATCTTAACATGAGTCTGTAATTCTCTATGTGATTCAGGCTCTTCCTCAAGGTATTTTCTACTTGGGACCATTATATGACTCATTCTCTTGATAACTAACAATTCTTTCTTTATAATTAGATCTAGGTATAACTTAAGTATTAGTCGGGATTTTAAGAGATCTATATCTATATACTTGATGTGCTGAGGAAGTATTTTTGGATCTCCTATTGTTGTCTCTTTCTTTTTAAACAGAGGTTCAATCAGTGTTATGAGGGGTTCAACAATTAATTTTGAATTTAGCTGAGTGTAATGGTCACTAGGTGTGGATACCTCATTATTATCAACTTCGGATATCTCCTCCAGTTCCTCAGACCTGAATGTTCTCAACTGATTGAACTAGTCTTTAAGTTCTAGACCATTCTGAGCTCTAGGGTCATCCTCTAGTTGGCTTGATAATTTATCCTCTTCTAGTTTACTAACTGCTATAGTTGATTGGCCTAATTATTTAATTAATTGGCCAGTAGTTTGCATGAAATTATTGAGGGTATTTTTAATGTTTGAGGTTGATTACCCTAAGATATCTAGACTCTTTTCTAATGTGTTGACTCCTTCCTTAGGATCTAAACCTGGTTGATCATTCAGTGTTTGGTTGGGTCATAGATAGGGTTGATAAAAATTATGGGCTCCTAATGTTGTATCTTGTGACCATATAAAATTGGGATGATTTTCGGACCTTTGGTTATAGATTAGTGCATAAGGTTCATTTATGTAGCTTTCATTGAATGCATTCTCATGTATGAGCTCAGTTTGGGTTGGGTTCATCAAATAAGGACACTCCTCCATAATATGATCTGGTGCATCACATCCAATGCATATGGGTGCTAGCACTTGATTAAATTGGATATGTCTTTTGAATTCTAAGGTTTCAATTCTATTGGTCAAAGTTGCAACTCTAGTATCTTCAAACTCATTTGAATAAATGTATGTATTTTTAATTTCAGTGAATGTAGGATGCATGTTAATCGTTTGAGAATCAATTATAAAATTATTAGTCGAGGATCTAATTCTAGATGGTCGGACAGAGCTAATCGAATAACATAGGTCCAGCAGAGTTCTAGATTATCGATTGGAATCCATTTCTTCTTTAATGACCTTATAGGCTTGTAGGCTTTAGATTATGTCTGGCAATCTTCATTTTATCCCAGTAAATTTTTTTTTTAATTTTTTTAATTATTTAATTTTTTTAATTTTAATATATGAGAGAAAAAGAAGAGAAGAAGAAGAGTTCTAGAGATGAGAGTCTTAAGGAGTCCTAAATCTAGAGACGATAGAGAAGAGCATTTTAATTAGGTTTTGTTGGGTATAAAATACCCGCGGCCGAAATTCCCATCAGAAAGGCTCCGCCCGGACTCCTACGGGAGCCGGGCTCCACCTCCGACATCAGAACGGCTCCGCCCGGACTCCTACGGGAGTCGGGCTCCACCTCCGACATCAGAACGGCTCCGCCCGGACTCCTACGGGAGCCGGGCTCCACCTCCGATATCAGAACGGTTCCGCCCGGACTCCTACGGGAGCCGGGCTCCACCTCCGACATCAGAACGGCTCCGCCCGGGCTCCTACGGGAGCCGGGCTCCACCTCCGATATCAGAACGGTTCCGCCCGGACTCCTACGGGAGCGGGCTCCACCTCCGACATCAGAACGGCTCCGCCCGGACTCCTACGGGAGCCGGACTCCACCTCCGATATCAGAACGGTTCCGCCCGAACTCCTACGGGAGCCGGGCTCCACCTCCGACATCAGAACGGCTCCGCCCGGACTCCTACGGGAGCCGGGCTCCACCTCCGACATCAGAACGGCTCCGGACTCCTACGGGAGCCGGGCTCCACCTCCGACATCAGAACGGCTCCGCCCGGACTCCTACGGGAGCCGGGCTCCACCTCCGACATCAGAAGGCTCCGCCCGGACTCCTACGGGAGCCGGGCTCCACCTCCGACATCAGAACGGCTCCGCCCGGCTCCTATGGGAGCCGGGCTCCACCTCCGATATCAGAACGGTTCCGCCCGGACTCCTACGGGAGCCGGGCTCCACCTCCGACATCAGAACGGCTCCGCCCGGACTCCTACGGGAGTCGGGCTCCACCTCCGATATCAGAACGGTTCCGCCCGGACTCCTACGGGAGCCGGGCTCCACCTCCGACATCAGAACGGCTCCGCCCGGACTCCTACGGGAGCCGGGCTCCACCTCCGACATCAGAACGGCTCCGGACTCCTACGGGAGCCGGGCTCCACCTCCGACATCAAAACGGCTCCGCCCGGACTCCTACGGGAGCCGGGCTCCACCTCCGACATCAGAATGGCTCCGCCCGGACTCCTACGGGAGCCGGGCTCCACCTCCGACATCAGAACGGCTCCGCTCGGACTCCTACGGGAGCCGGGCTCCACCTTTGACATCAGAGCGGCTCCGCCCGGGCTCCTACGGAGGCCGGACTCCAACCGCGGTCGAACCTCAATCGACAGATCCGCACCCCCTCGGCAGGTCGCGACAACAATCATGATCCTGTTCCAGGTCCTACAGCGGATTCTATGCGGCTCCAGCAGCGGACCCATTACTCCCTGACAGGCTGTAGCAAACGGCCACGATTCTGTCCCACTCCCTGCGGCAGGTGCTGCACGATCCCACTACTCACTGACAGCTAGCGGCAACGAACGCCGCCCCACTATCCGCAACAGGCCATACGTGGCAGACTATGACAACAGCCACGAGTCTACCCCACCACTCTCCGCAATTAATTCCCCTGACCGTGGGCGGCCCACTACCAGACGGTTGCAGGTGTCACCATCAATCCGTTGCCCCCTCTGCCTATAAAAGGGGATCCAGATACGTTATTCTCTAAGCTCTTTTGCCTTATCTAAAAACTCTGCTAAATTCTCCGTTCGGGCGCTCCATTCTTGTTGAGGCAGAGAACTGACTTGAGCGTCGGAGGGTCTTGCCGGAGCAACCCCACCTCCGGTTTAGACTTCCCTTGCAGGTCCGGCGGCGACCGCGGCTTCCCCAACTCCAGCTTCTCCGGCGCAGGCGGATTTTTGCACCAACAGGATTGGCGCTAGAGGAAGGGCGTGAATCTTCGCAGCACCCTTGTTCTTAAAGGAGCGCTCAACGGATCCGCTTCCGGCCATCTTTTCCGGCACCCAAGCCTCCTTTCCCGGTCCGATGCCTTCTCGTGGGGTTTCTGCACAACTACCTCTGGCTATGACCGCCGATAAAGGGTGGTCGGGCGACCAGTCTCCGCGGGATTCCGTTAATGTCGTCTCGGGGGAATCCCAGCAGGAGGCGATCGGCAAATCAGCTGCACCCCCCAAGCGGCAAAAAGTCGAGGAACCCATAGCCTTCACTGAAGAAGACGCCCAGGGAGTCCAATTCCCTCACAACGACGCGGTCGTAGTTTCCTTGAACATAGCAAATTATGATGTCCGTCGCGTTCTCGTCGACAATGGAAGTTCGGCTGACATCTTGTTCTACAACGCCTTTTCAAGAATGACCACTCTTGGCGGTCATCTAAGGCCGATGTGCTCCCCCTTGATTGGGTTTACTGGTGATGCCATTCCTACGGAAGGAACGATAGCTCTAACTGTGACCGCGGGTCAGCATCCAAAGCAGTCCAGGGCTCTGGTGAATTTCCTGGTGGTAAAGGCGCCATCTGCCTACAATGCAATTCTTGGCCGTCCCGGCCTCAATGCCCTCAGAGCCGTTGTTTCAACCTATCATTTGAAGTTGAAGTTCCCCACTGACAAAGGGATTGGAGAAGTTCGGGGAGATCAGGCGCTGGCCAGGCACTGCTACAATATTGCCCTGCAAAGAAGCGATCAAGCGGACCTTTGTCCAGTCGACGGGTTGGATGCGCGCGACGACCTCACTGAAGAGAGGGGCGGCCCGATCGAGGACCTAATACCAATTCCTTTGAATGATGGGAATGCGGAGCACGTGGTGTTGATTGGCTCCAACCTGGAGGAGGAGGTGCGGATGCATCTCTGGACTTTCTCCGAAGAAATGCGGACGTTTTTGCATGGGTCCCGGTGGATATGCCGGGGATCGAGACAGAGGTCATGGAACATCATCTGGCGGTCGACCCTAAACATCGGCCAACAAAAGAAAAAATCCGGAGTCATGCCCCAGAGAGGCAGAAGACGATGGCCGAAGAAGTGGATAAACTTCTCAAGGCCGGATTCATCAAGGAGGTCAATTATCCAGAGTGGATCTCCAATGTTGTCTTGGTCAAGAAAGCAAACGGCAAGTGGACGATGTGTATCGACTTCAAAAAGCTGAATAAATCTTGCCCAAAGGACAGCTACCCCCTGCCCAGGATCGACCAACTGGTGGATGCTACCTCGGGCCACGAGCTTCTCACTTTTATGGACGCATTCTCCGGCTATAACCAGATTAGGATGGCATCGAAAGATGAAGAAAAGACTGCTTTTATCACTAGTCGTGGCCTTTACTGCTACAGGGTTATGCCGTTCGGCCTCAAGAACGCAGGCGCAACCTATCAGTGGTTGGTAAATAAAATCTTCAAAGAACAAATCGGCCGAAACATGGAGATGTACGTGGACGATATGCTCGTGAAAAGTAGATCTTCCGAAAATCATGTTGCCGACCTCGAGGAAGCTTTTGGCGCTCTTCGAAAATACAGAATGAAGCTGAACCCGACCAAATGTGCTTTTGGGGTAACCTCAGGAAAGTTCCTGGGCTTCATGGTGTCGGGGGTGGGATTGAGGCCAATCCGGAGAAAATTCATGCCATCCAGGAGATGGCCGCCCCGCGGTCGATCAAGGAGGTTCAGTGCCTCACTGGGAGGATCGCAGCTCTTAATCGCTTTGTCGCGAGGTCGGCTGAGCGATGTTTGCCCTTCTTCCAAACCCTCAAACAGTCGAAGAACTTCTGTTGGACCCCTGAATGTCAACAGGCATTCGAGGAATTAAAGAGCTACCTTAGCTCACCTCCACTACTGGCAAAGCCCGAACCTGGGGAGGAGTTATTTTCGTACCTGGCAGTCTCTCCCACATCCCTCGCGGCAGTCCTTGTCAAAGAAGAAATAAAAATCCAGCGGCCGGTCTACTACATTAGCCGCGTGCTAAGGGACGCCGAGACCAGGTATACTAAATTAGAGAAACTGACCTACGCTTTGTTGATTGCAGCTCGGAGACTCCGACCTTATTTTCAAGGGCACACGGTGACGTTGCTCACCGACCAACCGATCAAAGCGGTTTTGCACCGAGCTGATATTTCTGGGAGAATGGCGAAATGGGCAATCGAGCTCACAGAATTCGACATCAACTACCAGCCTAGGCCGGCAATAAAGGCCCAGGTATTTTCGGATTTCATAGTAGAATGCACCGTCCTGAGGAGGCCGAACCTGAGCAAAGCAAAATTGACGACCTGAAGACTCAACCGGACTCCTCCGACGAAGAAGCCAGTTCCTTCGATGGCTTTTGGACCCTCCATGTGGACGGATCTTCCAACATGGCGGGCGCTGGTGCAGGCCTGATCTTGACCAGCCCGGAGGGAGTCGTCGCGGAGTACGCTCTGCGTTTTGGATTCTCCGCAACAAACAATGGAGCAGAATATGAAGCTCTAATCACAGGATTAAGGGTCGCTAAGGAGCTTGGAATAAACCAACTCCGGGTGCACAGCGATTCCCAACTTATAGTGGGACAAGTCAGCGGGAGCTTTGAAGCGCGGGAAGACAGTATGGCCAAATATCTTGAGAAGGTGAAGGAATTCACCCCCGCCTTCAACAATTTCGACATCAAGCAAATTCCAAGATCGGAGAATGCCAGAGCTGATTTTCTCTCCAAGCTAGCAACATCGGCTCCGGCCGAATTGCCCAAAGGCATCCTCTTTGAAGTTTTAAAGCACCCAAGTATGGAAGAACCGCAGCTCGTAATGGATATTGACCATGAGCCCAGCTGGATCGACCCGCTGATAACCTATCTTAAAGATGGGATTCTCCCCCAAGATGCGAAAGAGGCCCGGAAACTCCGAAATCAGGCATCCCGGTACATCCTCTATGAGGGCAAATTGTACAAGAGATCGTACTCCTTGCCCCTCTTGAGATGTCTCCGACCCTCAGAAGCCGACTAGCTTTATGGGAAGTGCACGAGGGAGTTTGCGGAAGCCATTTGGGTGCCAGATCTCTATCCCACAAACTACTCCGCTAAGGATACTACTGGCCCACAATGCATCATGATTCAATCGAATATGTCAAAAAATGCGATCGATGCCAAAGGTACGCCAACGTCCAGAGATAACCTGCTACCGAGCTCACACCCCTGAGTGCCCCATGGCCTTTTGCGCAATGGGGGATGGATATTCTTGGCCCCTTTCCCATGGCGTCCGGTCAAAGGAAATTCCTCCTTGTAGCAATCGACTACTTCACCAAATGGGTCGAGGCCGAACCACTAGCCAAAATCACAGAAGCGAAAGTGCAGGATTTCGTCTGGAAATCAATAGTGTGCAGGTTCGGTTTACCTCGAACACTGATCACTGATAATGGACGGCAATTCGCGGGAGCCAGATTTGCTGAATTCTGTGAAGACCTAAACATCTCCCACAAGTTCACATCAGTGGCCCATCCCTAGGCAAACGGCAAAGCCGAGGTAACGAACAGAACCCTTTTGCAGGGAATCAAGACAAGGCTTGAAAAAGCGAAAGGAACTTGGGCGGACGAGCTTTACCATGTGCTATGGGCGTACTGAACTACCCGGAGGTTGCCTACGGGAGAGACTCCCTTTGCTCTAGCCTTTGGTACAGAAGCCGTCATCCCGATCGAACTTAAACTCCCATCGGCACGAGTCGTGGCGTTCGACGAACCCCAGAATGCACAAAATCTCAGGGCCAACCTCGACCTACTGGAAGAAAGGCGGGAGATCGCTCAGGTCCGAATGGCGGCCTACAGACAGAAGGTTGCCCGATATTATAACGCCCGAGTCAAGAACAGGACATTTAGAGCGGGGGATCTTGTACTCCGACGAGCTGCTGTCTCACAGCCGCAGGCCCAGGGGAAGCTAGCCCCAAATTGGGAAGGACCTTATGAGATCAAAGAAGTAGTCCGACCTGGGACTTATTATCTTAAGGAGCTCGGAGGGGCCGACCTCCCGCGACCATGGAACTCAGAAAACTTACGGGTATACTACCAGTGATTTCATCCTAATCGAAAAATGTGTGCCCACTTGTCTAGGGACAATTCAAGCAGACGGTATCAAAAATGAGAACGCAATCTTACAAAAGTGAAGGCCCGGTTCCTTTAGACCGGATGGGGGGAGAGGCCTCACAACGCCCATATGTGCCCCCACAGCCCTGTTAGGGACAGGAGGAGAACCTCGCCCTAACTTGAGCAAAGTCGAAGGCCCGGTTCATTTAGACCGGATGGGGGGAGAGGCCTCACAACGCCCATATGTGCCCCCACAGCCCTGTTAGGGACAGGAGGAGAACCTCGCCCTAACTTGAGCAAAGTCGAAGGCCCGGTTCCTTTAGACCGGATGGGGGGAGAGGCCTCACAACACCCATATGTGCCCCCACAGCCCTGTTAGGGACAGGAGGAGAACCTCGCCCTAACTTGAGCAAAGTCGAAGGCCCGGTTCCTTTAGATCGGATGGGGGAGAGGCCTCACAACGCCCATATGTGCCCCCACAGCCCTGTTAGGGACAGGAGGAGAACCTCGCCCTAACTTGAGCAAAGTCGAAGGCCCGGTTCCTTTAGACCGGATGGGGGGAGAGGCCTCGCAGCGCCCATACGTGCCCCCGCAGCCCTGTCAGGAACAGGAGGAGAACCTCGTCCTGACATGAGCGGGGAGTAAGGCCCGGACTCCTACGGGAGCCGGGTCCCGCCACCAAAAGATTTCGCCCGGACTCCTACGGGAGCCGGGTTCCGCCACCAAAAGGTTTCGCCCGGACTCCTATGGGAGCCGGGTTCCGCCACCAAAAGGTTTCGCCCGGACTCCTACGGGAGCCGGGTTCCGCCACGAAAAGGCTTCGCCCGGACTCCTACGGGAGCCGGGCTCCACCTTCGACATCAGAGCGGCTCCGCCCGGACTTCTACGGAAGCTGGACTTTACTTATGACTTTGATTACAGAAAGACTTTGCCCTACTTCTTATGAAAACTATGCTGCTTCAACTTCCAGGAGCTTCTTCGAACCTAGCCCCAACTCCAGCGGAGAAAGATCCCAGCAAACCTAACAAGTGGATATCTCCTAACGGCAGGAAAAACTGAAAAGAAGCCCGGTGAAGGACGACCCCACATGAACTGAAAAGGTCGCCGACGGTCTTGGAACAGCATGACACAGGCAAAGAGAAGGAAAGAAGTTCGGCAGACAATTATTTGACACGAGAGGTAAACAAGGTACTGAAATCACTATTTTATTTAATAGAAGCACACGTTACAGGACCCGGCGGGTCAGGAAAAAGAGAAAAAGAAAATACATGTCTCGCAAAGCACGGTTCGGGCAGGATGAACCGGAGGTCGATCCAAGCTGCAAATTCCTCTTCCCGTCTCTGTTCTTCTCAGTCGCATTCTCTAGTGCGTGTAACATCTCTCGCCCCATCTCTCTTCATTCTGTCCCCAAAGTTCCGACCTTAGCGAGAAAGGGGTGGGATTGATCTCCGAAGGCGGCGGGGGTAACAACGGCAGTAACGAAGACCTGTTTCAAGAAGAGCCGTAGCCATGACGGCCGCCACCTGAGACGCTCCGGCAAGGTTGGCATGCGCTACTTCCACCGTCTCCGCAATAAGTTCTACCACCCCGCCGTCGACCGTCTCTGGTCCCTTGGCCCCGACGGCGTCAAGGATCCCGTCATGACTTGTGACGTCTATTCTGCCCTCTTGACCGGTATTGCCCCGCCTTACTGCTCCGAAATTCATGGGCAGAATAGCTTCTACAATAGCCCCCGATATTAAACCCCTGTTGTTGAAGGAATTCTTCCTTGGGCCCCCTCTGAGATGACAGAGATTCTCACCGACCGTCGTCCTCCTCCTCACCTTCCTCCGAGCCCTAACAATCCCCTCAAGAACAGCCTCCAGAGTTGAGGACATGGTGTGGAAACCCTCAGAGAAGGATTGATGGGCAAAAGGCGGCGAGAATTGGCACGAGGGGAGCAAGACTCTCAGGGGAAAAGAAGAACGCCAGGATGAGACCGTGAATGGATCGAAGGGTTTAAATAGCCGGTGGATCCTGGCGCAGTTATGACGGCGAGAATTCCTGGGCCAGATGGTGTGTGCCGCGTGTCGCGCTTATCCGCTTCGTTGCTATCGAGGGTTGACCGCTCACAGATTCCCACAGAGCGACGCCTGGGATCGCGTTTCAACGGGGGTTTCAAAAAGACTTTTCAAGTCGCCTTTGCCAAAAAATGGATTCTGACACGCGCACATTAAGTGGGGGCAGCTGCGCACAGGGATCGAGGGGGCAATTTCGGCTGCGCATCTCTCTCTCTGTGTACTTCCTTCGCTTGAAATTCAAACTTGGAAGTAGGGGGACTGGTGTTGGGTATAAAATACCCGCGGCCGAAATTCCCATCAGAAAGGCTCCGCCCGGACTCCTACGGGAGCCGGGCTCCACCTCCGACATCAGAACGGCTCCGCCCGGACTCCTACGGGAGCCGGGCTCCACCTCCGACATCAGAACGGCTCCGCCCGGACTCCTACGGGAGCCGGGCTCCACCTCCGATATCAGAACGGTTCCGCCCGGACTCCTATGGGAGCCGGGCTCCACCTCCGACATCAGAACGGCTCCCCCCGGGCTCCACCTCCGATATCAGAACGGTTCCGCCCGGACTCCTACGGGAGCCGGGCTCCACCTCTGACATCAGAACGGCTCCGCCCGGACTCCTACGGGAGCCGGGCTCCACCTCCGATATCAGAACGGTTCCGCCCGGACTCCTACGGGAGCCGGGCTCCACCTCCGACATCAGAACGGCTCCGCCCGGACTCCTACGGGAGCCGGGCTCCACCTCCGACATCAGAACGGCTCCGGACTCCTACGGGAGCCGGGCTCCACCTCCGACATCAGAACGGCTCCGCCCGGACTCCTACGGGAGCCGGGCTCCACCTCCGACATCAGAAAGGCTCCGCCCGGACTCCTACGGGAGCCGGGCTCCACCTCCGACATCAGAACGACTCCGCCCGGGCTCCTACGGGAGCCGGGCTCCACCTCCGATATCAGAACGGTTCCGCCCGGACTCCTACGGGAGCCGGGCTCCACCTCCGACATCAGAACGGCTCCGCCCGGACTCCTACGGGAGCCGGGCTCCACCTCCGATATCAGAACAGTTCCGCCCAGACTCCTACGGGAGCCGGGCTCCACCTCCGACATCAGAACGGCTCCGCCCGGACTTCTACAGGAGCCGGGCTCCACCTCCGACATCAGAACGGCTCCGGACTCCTACGGGAGCCGGGCTCCACCTCCGACATCAGAACGGCTCCGCCCGGACTCCTACGGGAGCCGGGCTCCACCTCCGACATCAGAACGGCTCCGCCCGGACTCCTACGGGAGCCGGGCTCCACCTCCGACATCAGAACGGCTCCGCCCGGACTCCTACGGGAGCCGGACTCCACCTTCGACATCAGAGCGGTTTCGCCCGGGCTCCTACGGAGGCCGGACTCCAACCGCGGCCGAACCTCAATCGACAGATCCGCACCCCCTCGACAGGTCGCGACAACAATCATGATCCTGTTCCAGGTCCTACAGCGGATTCTACGCGGCTCCAGCAGCGGACCCATTACTCCCTGACAGGCTGTAGCGAATGGCCACGATTCTGTCCCGCTCCCTGCGGCAGGTGCTGCACGATCCCACTACTCACTGACAGCTAGCGGCAACGGACGCCGCCCCACTATCCGCAACAGGCCATACGTGGCAGACTATGACAACAGCCACGAGTCTACCCCACCACTCTCCGCAATTAATTCCCCTGACCGTGGGTGGCCCACTACCAGACGGTTGCAGGTGTCACCATCAATCCGTTGCCCCCTCTGCCTATAAAAGGGGATCCAGATACGTTATTCTCTAAGCTCTTTTGCCTTATCTAAAAACTCTGCTAAATTCTCCGTTCGAGCGCTCCATTCTTGTTGAGGCAGAGAACTGACTTGAGCATCGAAGGGTCTTGCCGGAGCAACCCCACCTCCGGTTTAGACTTCCCTTGCAGGTCCCGGCGGCGACCGCGGCTTCCCCAACTCCAGCTTCTCCGGCGCAGGTGGATTTTTGCACCAACAGGTTTAATATTTGTAGGTTAGTAATCACGTTATGCAATCAATCCTAGCTAAGAGTAACCTTAGATCTAGACAGCTCCTAACTACCAAGGTCATCTTTGAGCACTCTAGGTAAAAAACTAGCCACTCAACTGGCCAGATAAGTGTAAGGTTGGTGGAGATCCCCCTGTTGCTTTCCTTAGACACCAACTAAGTTGGCCAGGTAAGCAAACGAAATCAATTAAATAATTATCTTCTTTCAGGATGTAGTTCTTAAACCACTTTTCTAGACACTAGTCAAACTGACTAACTTTAACCCAGTCTTACTCTTAGGATCCCTTGTCCTATTGAGCTTGAGAGTCCTTAGGGGCTGTTGGTGCAAAAATCCGCTTACGTCGGAGAAGCTGAAGTCGCGGTCACCGCCGGGACCAGCAAAAAAAGTCTAAACCGGAGGTAGGGTTGCTTCGGTAAGACCCTCCGACGCTCAAGTCAGTTCTCTGCCTCAACAAGAATGGAGTGCTCGAACGGAAATTTTAGCAGAGTTTCTAGGTAAAAATGAGAGCTTAGAGAATAACATATCTGGGGTCTCCCTTTTTATAGGCGGAGGGTGCAACAGACTGATAGCGACGTTCGTAACCGTCTGGTAGTGGGCCGCCCATAGTCAGGAGAAATTTATTGCGAAGGGTAGTGGAGTGGAATTGTGGCAATCGCCGTAGCTCGCCACGTGGAATCAGTTGCGGGGAGTGGAGCGGCGTCCGTTGTCGTGACTCATCGGGAGTGGTGGAATCGCACCGGATCCGCTGCAGGGGGTGGAGCAGAATCGTGGCTATTAGTACGGCCTGCCAGGGAGTAATGGAGCTGCGTAGGGTTCGCCGCAGGGAGTGGAGCAGTGTTGTCTGTTACTGTGGCCTGCCAGGGGGTCCAGACTTGTTGGCCGAAGTTCGGTTGGAGTCGGAAGCGAGATCCGGCACCTGTAGGAGTTCGGACGAGGCCTTCCCGCAATCGAGGTAGAAGGTGGAGTCCGGCTCTCATGGGAGTTCGGACGAGGTCTACCTGCAATTAAAGTCAGAGGCGAGATTCGGCTCTCATAGGAGCCCGAACAAAGTTCACCTGCAAGCAAAGTTGGGGGTGGAGTCTGGCTCCCGTAGGAGTCCGGACAGAATTTACCTGAAGTCGTGAGCGGAGCTTGGCTCCCGTAGGAGTCCAGATGAAATTTACCTGAAGCCGTGGGCGGGGCTCGGCTCCCGTAGGAGTCCGGACGGAATTTACCTGAAGCCGTGGGCGGAGTTCGGCTCCCGTAGGAGTCCGGGTGGAGCCTTTCAGCAACTGAGGTTGGGAACGAAGTTCGGCTCCCGCAAGAGTTCGGACGAAGTCTCCCTGTAGCTGGCGAGATCAGGCTCCCGTAGGAGTCTGGTCAAAGTCTACCTGCAATTAAAGTCAGAGGCGACCATAGGAGTCCGGACGGAGCTTACCAGCAAGCGAAGTCGGGGGTGGAGTCCGGCTCCCGTAGGAGTCCGGACATAATTTACCTGAAGCCGTGGGCGGAGTTCGGCTCCCGTAGGAGTCCGGGTGGAGCCCTTCAGCAGCTGAGGTTGGAAACGAAGTTCGGCTCCCATAGGAGTTCGGACGAAGTCTCCCTGTAGCTGGCGAGATCAAGCTCCCGTAGGAGTCCGGGCGGAGTCTTCCTTGCAGTTGAAGTTGGGGATGGAGCCCGGCACCCGTAGGAGTCCGGGCGGCACTTACCAGTAGTTGAAGTTGGTGACGGGGCCCGACTCCCGTAGGAGTACGGGCGGAGTCTTCCTTGCAGTTGAAGTTGGGGATGGAGCCCGGCTCCCGTAGGAGTCCGGATGGTGCTTACCAGCAGTTGAAGTTGGTGACGGAGCCCGGCTCCCGTAGGAGTCCGGGCGGAGTCTTCCTTGCAGTTGAAGTTGGGGATGGAGCCCGGCTCTCGTAGGAGTCCGGGCGGTGCTTACCAGCAGTTGAAGTTGGTGACGGAATCCGGCTCCCGTAGGAGTCCGGGCGGAGTCTTCCTTGCAGTTGAAGTTGGGGATGGAGCTCGGCTCCCGTAGGAGTCCGGGCGGCGCTTACCAGCAGTTGAAGTTGGTGACAGAGCCTGGCTCCCGTAGGAGTCCAGGCGGAGTCTGCAGCCGGAGTCGGAGGAGACTCATGAGGGTTAATCCCACTGAGAACTTTGACTGAGGGTATTTTATACCCAACACCAGTCCCCCTACTTCCGAGTTCGAATTTCGAACGAAGGAAGTACAGAAAGATCATCGCAGCCGAAGTTCTCCCCTTGACGTCCGCACGCGATCGTCCTCAGATGTGCTGGCATTTATTGCGCGTATGCTGGAGCCTTTTTTCGATTAGGGCGACCCGAAGAGCCTTTTCGAAACTCCCATCGGGATGTGATCCCAAGCGTCGTGCCATGAAAGCTTGCGAACGGTCAACCCCAGGTCGTGGCGAGTGGGACATGTGGTGGGCATTGGTTGACCTAGGGGCACCTGCCACCATAATTGCGCCAGGCTTCGTTGCCTATTTAAACCCCCCACCCTTCCTCCAGGGGTTTACTTCGCCTAAGGGATGACATCTTTCTTTCACCTTTCGCCTGAGAGCTTAGCCACTCAGCCACCCCATCGGTGCCCCTTCCGACTCTGAGCATCCTCTGTGCCGGTCTTTGCCGTCTCCAGTCCCTCGATTCCTCTCTAAGGGGTTCCCCCGCCAGGGCCTCTACCCCGGAGGCCAACTTCAAGAGGATGCCACGGACTTGGAAGAGTGCAAGGAGGAGAACAGCAGTCTGCGAGTTCTCCGATTGTCGAGCTACCGCTGAGGGTTCCTGTCGCTTTAAAGGGGGCTCGAGGAAGAATTCATTCAACAACAGGGGTTTAATAATGGGGATAACCAGTGAAGGTGTTCTGCCTGAAAATTTTGAAGTAGCTGGATGGGGCGACACCGGTCAAGAGGGCAAAGCTGTCGTCACAAGCTGTGGCGGGATCCTTGATGTCGTCGAGGCCGAGGGACAGAAGCGGTCGGTGCCGACGGTGGGGCAGTAAAACTTGTTGCGGGGACGGTGGAAGTAGTGCATGCCGACCTTGTCGGAACACTTAGGATGGTGGTTGTCATGGAGCATTCGGTGATGGCGCATATCTCTGGTGCCATTGCTGCCTCCGGGGTAACTCCGGTTCTTCTTGAAACAGGTCATCATCGCTGCTGCCGTTGCCCTTGCTGCCCCTTGGAATCTATCCCATCCTTTTCCCCCTAGGGTTGGGATTTCGGAGGTGGAGCGGAACGAGGCGGGGGGCGAGAGCTGAGAGGCTTGTCACACGCACCAGAAAATGCGACTGGGAAGGATAGAAATGGGAAGAGAAGTTTGCAGCTTGAGGTGGCCTCCGGTGTATCCCTTCTGAGCCGTGTTTTTGAGCCTTGTAACAATGTATTCTTTTATGGCCCTCCGGGTCTTGTAACGTACATCTTGTTAGTCGAAAAATGAGGAGGTGATTTTGTTACCTCGTCCGTACTTTGCGTCGAATCGTTGTCTGCCGAACTTTTTCCTTTACCATTGTTATTGTTGTATTCCCTTCTCCCCCCCCCTTTTTTTTTTTTTTGGCATTGTCTGCAGGTTACCGATGGTTGTAACACCGGCTCGCCTCTTTTACTCATGCGTTGAATTATCGTTCGTCGAGCTTCTTTTCGACCTTTGTGTTGTTCCGAGGTATCCGATTGTCAACGTATCGACCCATCTTTTTCGCCCGTGGCCGTAGGTTCGTCTGGGGCCGCTCGGGTTTGATGTCCCCATCAGGGCTCGAGCACGGGGGTCTGAGCTTTCGTCACCTTGAGGAAGTCATCTCATCTTGGGTTTGTGTTGAAAGCTTCCGTGAAAGTCGGGGTTCTCTGCATCCTAGACGCTATTTGTTTTCCATGCGTCGCAAGCGTAGTTCATCGCTTTTCCTTTTAGTTTCTCTCTCCTTTTTCTTTTTTGAGTGGGATTTTTTCCTCCGCTCTTGGTGGGGCTGCAGGAGTTTGGCTCCCGTAGGTGAAGTCGGGGCGAGGTCTGGCTCCCGTGGGAGTCTGAGCGGGGTCTACCTGTAATTAAAGTCAGGCAGAATTTGGCTCCCGTGGGAGTCCGGGCGGAGCTTACCAGCATTCGAAGTCAAGGACGAAGCTTGGCTCCCGTAGGAGTCCGGACGAAGTTTGCCTATAGCCGAAGTTGGAAGAGGAGTCCGGCTCCCGTAAGAGTCCGGATGGAGTCTTCTTATGATTAGAGTCGAGGGCGAAGTCCGGCTCCCGCAGGAGTCTGGACGAAGTTTTATCACGAAGGGGCCACTGGGGAAGGTCCCCCTTTTTCTCATCTGGTCTTGAATGACCAGACCTTAATTGATGTCGAGGCGAGGTTCTTTCCCTGTTTCTGTCGTAACAAGGTTCAGCTCTGGTTAAGGCGAGGTTTGCCTCTTGTCCCTAACACGACTGTAGGGGCACACATGGGCATCGCTGGGCCCCTCTCCCCCCCATCCGATCTAAAGGGAACCGGGCCTTCGACTTTGCTCAAGTTAGGGCGAGGTTCTCCTCCTGTCCCTAACAGGGCTATGGGGGTGCATATGGGCATTGCAGGGCCTCTCCCCCCATCCGGTCTAAAGGGAACCGGGCCTTCGACTTTGCTCAAGTTAGGGCGAGGTTCTCCTCCTGTCCCTAACAAGGCTGTGGGGGCGCATATGGGCGTTGCAGGGCCTCTCCCCCCATCCGCTCTAAAGAGAATCGGGCCTTCGACTTTGCTCAAGTTAGGGTGAGGTTCTCCTCCTGTCCCTAACAGGGCTGTGGGGGCGCATATGGGCGTTGCAGGGCCTCTCCCCCCATCCGGTCTAAAGGGAATCGGGCCTTCGACTTTGCCAAGTTAGGGCGAGGTTCTCCTCCTATCCCTAACAGGGCTGTGGGGGCGCATATGGGCGTTGCAGGGCCTCTCCCCCCATCCGGTCTAAAGAGAACCAGACCTTCGACTTTGCTCAAGTTAGGGCGAGGTTCTCCTCCTGTCCCTAACAGGGCTGTGGGGGCGCATATGGGCGTTGCAGGGCCTCTCCCCCCATCCGGTCTAAAAAGAACCGGGCCTTCGACTTTGTCGACCTCTTGCTTCTGATACAATTTGTTTGGATTGTCCTGTAGATGTAGGATAGTGCCAAAGATAAGTAGATATACAACTTTTAATTAAAATAAAGTTATTGGTAGTACATCCGTAAGTTCTTCGAGCTCCATGGTCGCGGGAGGTCAGCTCCTCCGAGCTCCTTAAGATAATAAGTTCTAGGCCGGACTACTTCTTTGACCTCATACGGGCCTTCCCAGTTTGGGATGAGTTTCCCTCGATCCTGAGGTTGCGAGACAGCGGCTCGTCGAAGCACTAGATCTTCTACTCTAAAGACTTTGTTCCTGACCCGGGAGTTGTAATAGCGAGCGACTTTCTGTCTGTAGGCTGCCATTCGAACCAGCTATCTCCCGCCTTTCTTCCAGCAGGTCGAGGTTGGCTTTAAGACCTTGCAAATTTTGATGTTCGTCGAATGCCACGACTCGTGCCAACGAGAGTTTAAGCTCAATTAGGATGACGGCCTTCGTACCAAAGGCTAAGGCAAAGGGGGTCTCCCCTGTGGGCAGCCTCTGGGTAGTTCGATACGCCCATAACACATGATAAAGTTCGTCCGCCCAAGTTTCCTTTGCCTTTTCGAGCCTTGTCTTAATCCCCTGTAGAAGGGTTCTGTTAGTTACCTGAGCTTCGCCGTTCGCCTGAGGATGGGCTACTGATGTGAAGTTGTGGGAGATGTTCAGATCTTCGTAGAATCCGACGAATTTTGCTCCCGCTAATTACCGTCCATTATCAGTGATTAGGGTCCTAGGCAGATCGAACCTGCACACGATCGACTTTCAGACGAAATCTTGCACTTTTTCTTTTGTGATTTTTGCTAGTGGTTCGGCTTCAACCCATTTGGTGAAGTAGTCGATCGCTACAAGGAGAAACTTCCTCTTCCAAGACGCCATGGGAAAGGGGCTGAGGATGTCCATCCCCCACTGCGCAAAAGGCCATGGGGTACTCAAGGGTGTGAGCTCGGTGGCGGGCTGTCTCTGGATGTTGGCATATCTCTGGCATCGATCACACTTTCTGACATATTCAATCGAATCATGATGCATTGTCAGCCAGTAATATCCTTGGCAGAGCAACTTGTGGGATAAAGATCTAGCCCCCAAATGGTTTCTGCAGATTCCTACATGCACTTCCCACAAGGCGTAGTCGGCTTCCGAAGGCTGGAGACATTTTAAGAGGGGCAAAGAGTATGATCTCTTGTACAATTTGCCCTCATAAAGGATGTATCGGGAGGCTTGATTTCGAAGCTTCCGAGCTTCTTTCGCATCCTGGGGGAGAACCCCGTCTCTGAGATATGTTATCAGTGGGTCGATCCAGCTGGGCTCGTGGTCAATTTCCATAACGGGTCGTGATTCTTCCATACTTGGGCGCTTGAGTACTTCAAAGAGAACACCTTTGGGTAATTCGGCCGGAGCCAGCATTGCCAGCTTGGAGAGAAGGTCGGCCCTGATATTTTCCAACCTCGAAATCTGCCTGATGTCAAAGCTGCCGAAGGTGAGGATGAGCTCTTTAACCTTTTCAAGATATTTAGCCATGCTGTCCTCCCGTGCCTCATAGTTTTCGTTGACTTGTCCCACTATTAGTTGAGAGTCACTGTGGACCCAGAGCCGATCTATTCCCAGCTCTTTGGCGATCCTCAGTCCTGCGATCAGAGCTTCATATTCCACTCCATTGTTCGTTGCGGGAAACTCAAAGCGCAGAGCGTACTCCACGATAATTCCCTTCGGACTGGTCAAGATCAGGCCTGCACCTGACATTTTGGAAGAACCATCCACGTAGAGGGTCCAAAAGCTATCAGAGGGATCTGCTTTTTCTTTGGGGGAGTTCGACCGGGGTTTCAGGCCGTCAATTTTGCCTTGTTCAGGTTCGGCCTCCTCTGGGATAGTACATTCCACTATGAAATCCATCAATATCTGTGCCTTCACTGTCGGCCTGGGTCGATAGTTGATGTCGAATTCTGTGAGCTCGATCGCCCATTTTGCCGTTCTCTCGGAGACATCCGCCCGGTGTAGAATCGCCTTGATCGGTTGGTCAGTGAGCAGTGTTATGGTGTGCCCTTGAAAGTAAGGTCGGAGCTTCTGGGTTGCAATCAATACGGCGTAAGTCAGTTTTTCTAATTTAGTATACCTGATCTCAGCATCTCTTAGCACACGACTGATGTAGTAAATTGGCCGTTGGACTTTTGCTTCTTCTTTGACAAGGACCGCCGCGAGGGCCATAGGAGAGACCGCTAGGTATAAAAATAGTTCCTCCCTAGGCTCCGGCCTTGCCAGCAGTGGGGGTGAGCCGAGGTAGCTCCTCAGTTCTTCGAACACCTGTTGGCACTCAGAGGTCCAACAGAAGCTCTTCGACTGCTTGAAGATTTGAAAGAAGGGTAAGCACCGTTCGACCGACCTTGCGACAAAGCGATTTAGGGCTGCGACCCTCCCTGTAAGGCACTGAACCTCCTTTATCGACTTCGGGGCGGCCATCTCCTGGATGGCACAAATTTTTTTTGGATTGGCTTCAATCCCGCGCCCCGACACCATGAAGCCCAGGAACTTTCCTGAGGCTACTCCGAAAGCGCATTTAGTCGGGTTCAACTTCATTTTATATTTTTGGAGAGCGTCGAAGGTCTCCTCGAGGTCGGCGACGTGATCCATGGAAGATTTGCTTTTTACGAGCATATCGTCCACGTAGACCTCCATGTTGCGGCCGATCTGCTCCTTGAAGATTTTGTTCACCAACCGTTGGTAGGTTGTGCCTGCATTTTTGAGGCCGAAAGGCATGACCCTGTAACAGTAAAGGCCATGGTTAGTAATGAAAGCGGTCTTTCTTTCATCTTCCGACGCCATCCTGATTTGATTATAGCCGGAGAATGCATCCATAAAGGTAAGGAGCTCATGGCCCGAGGTTGCGTCCACTAGTTGATCGATTCTGGGAAGGGGGTAGCTGTCCTTCAGGCAGGCCTTATTCAGCTTTTTGAAGTCTATGCACATCCTCCACTTGCCGTTTGCCTTTTTGACTAGGACAACGTTGGAAATCCAATCAGGATAATTGACTTCCCTAATGAATCCGGCCTTAAGGAGTTTGTCTACTTCTTCGGCTATCGCCTTCTGCCTCTCTGATGCATGACCTCGGATTTTCTCTTTCATCGATCGATGCTTTGGATCGACGGCCAGACGGTGCTCCATGACTTCCGTGTTAATCCCCGACATGTCTGCTGGAACCCAAGTGAAAATGTCCGCATTCTTTCATAGAAAATCGATGAGATGCATCTGCACCTCCTCCCCTAGGTTGGAGCCGATCATCGCCACATGCTTCGCATTCCCGTCGTTCAGAGGGATCGGCACCAGATCTTCGATTGGGCCGCCCCTCTCTTCAGTGAGGTCATCGTGGGCATCCAACCCGTCAACCGGACAGGGGTCGGACTGGTCGCTTCTTCGCAAGGCTATGTTGTAGCAGTGTCTGGCCAGGGCTTGGTCTCCTCGGACCTCTCTGATCCCCTGGCTGGTGGGGAATTTCAACTTCAAATGGTAGGTTGATACGATGGCTCGGAGAGCATTTAGGCCGGGTCGGCCGAGGATTGCGTTGTAGGCTGACGGCGCCTTCACCATCAGAAAATTCACCAGAGCCCTGGATTGCCTTGGATATCGACCTACGGCCACAGCCAAAGTTATTATTCCCTCCGTCAGAACAGCGTCACCAGTAAACCCCACCAGAGGTGAGCTAATCGGCCTCAAATGACCGTCAAGGATAGACATTCTTGAAAAAGCATCGTAGAACAAAATATCGGCCGAACTTCCATTGTCGACAAGGATGCGGCGGACGTCGTAATTTGCTACATTCAAGGAAACTACAACCGCCTCGTTGTGAGGGAATTGAACTCCCTGAGCGTCTTCTTCAGTAAAGGTTATGGGCTCCTCAATCTTTTGTCGCTTGGGGGTTACGGCCAGTGCGTCGGTTGCTTCTTGCCGGGATCCTCCTAGGATGGTGTTGGTGAAATCCGTCGGAGGCTGATCGTCCGACCACTCCATGCCGGCGACCATTGCCGGAGGATGTGGGGCATGGGAAACCAGAGGCGAGGCCGGGGCCCGAGACATGGCTGTGGGGGCCGTGGGTCGCTGTGTGGATGCTTCACGACAAGACATCGGGTGCGGATCCAGTGGGAAAAAGGAGGAGAGGATGCCGGAAAAGATGCCCGGGGGCGGTCCCGTTGAGCGCTCCTTTAAGAACAAGGATACTGTGAAGACACAGCCCCTTCCTCTAGCGCCAATCCTGTTGGTGCAAAAATCCGCTTACTCCAGAGAAGCTGGAGTCGCGGTCGCCGTCGGGACCTGCAAAAGAAGTCTAAACCGGAGGTGGGGTTGCTCCGGCAAGACCCTCCGACGCTCAAGTCAGTTCTCTGCCTCAACAAGAATGGAGTGCTCGAATAAAAATTTTAGCAGAGTGTCTAGGTAAAAATGAGAGCTTAGAGAATAACGTATCTGGGGTCTCCCTTTTTATAGGCAGAGGGTGCAACAGACTGATAGCGACGTTCGTAACCGTCTGGTAGTGGGCCGCCCATAGTCAGGAGGAATTTATTGCGAAGGGTAGTGGAGTGGAATTGTGGCAATCGCCGTAGCTCACCACGTGAATCAGTTGCGGAGAGTGGAGCGGCGTCCGTTGTCGTGACTCGTCAGGGAGTGGTGGAATCGCACCGAATCCGCTGTAGGGGGTGGAGCAGAATCGTGGCCGTTAGTATGGCCTGCCAGGGAGTAATGGAGCTGCGTAGGGTTCGCCACAGGGAGTGGAGCAGTGTTGTCTGTTACTGTGGCCTGCCAGGGGGTCCAGACTTGTCGGTCGAAGTTCGGTTGGAGTCGGAAGCGAGGTCCGGCACCTGTAGGAGCTCGGACGAGGCCTTCCCGCAATCGGGGTAGAAGGTGGAGTCCGGCTCTCATGGGAGTCCGGACAAGGTCTACCTGCAATTAAAGTCAGAGGCGAGATTCGGCTCTCGTAGGAGCCCGGACGAAGTTCACCTGCAAGCGAAGTCGGGGGCGGAGTCCGGCTCCCGTAGGATTCCGGACGGAATTTACTTGAAGCCGTGGGCAGAGCTCGGCTCCCGTAGGAGTCCGAACGGAATTTACCTGAAGCCGTGGGCGGGGCTCGGCTCCCGTAGGAGTCCGAACAGAATTTACCTGAACCCGTGGGCGGAGTTCGGCTCCCGTAGGAGTCCGGGTGGAGCCTTTCAACAGCTGAGGTTGGGAACGAAGTTCGGCTCCCATAGGAGTTCGGACGAAGTCTCCCTATAGCTGGCGAGATCAGGCTCCCGTAGGAGTCTGATCAAAGTCTACCTGCAATTAAAGTCAGAGGTGAAGTCCGGCTCCCGTAGGAGTCTGGACGAAGCTTACCAGCAAGCGAAGTCGGGGGCAGAGTCCAGCTCCCATAGGAGTCCGGACGGAATTTACCTGAAGCCATAGGCGGAGTTCGGCTCCCGTAGGAGTCCGGGTGGAGCCTTTCAGTAGCTGAGGTTGGGAATGAAGTTTGGCTCCCGTAGGAGTTTGGACGAAGTCTCCCTGTAGCTGGCGAGATCAGGCTCCCGTAGGAGTCCGATCAAAGTCTACCTGCAATTAAAGTCAGAGGCGAAGTCCGGCTCCCGTAGGAGTCCGGACGGAGCATACCAGCAAGCAAAGTCGGGGGCGGAGTCCGGCTCCCTAGGAGTCCGGACAGAATTTACCTGAAGCCGTGGGCAGAGTTCTGCTCTCGTAGGAGTCCGGATGGAGCCTTTCAGCAGCTGAGGTTGGGAACGAAGTTCGGCTACCGTAGGAGTTCGGACGAAGTCTCCCTGTAGCTGGCGAGATCAGGCTCCCGTAGGAGTCCGGGCGGAGTCTTCCTTGCAGTTGAAGTTGGGGATGGAGCCTGGTTCTCGTAGGAGTCCGGGCGGTGCTTACCAGCAGTTGAAGTTGGTGACGGGGCCCGGCTCTCGTAGGAGTCCGGGCGGAGTCTTCCTTGCAGTTGAAGTTGGGGATGGAGCCCGGCTCCCGTAGGAGTCCGGGCGGTGCTTACCAGCAGTTGAAGTTGGTGACGGAGCCCAGCTCCCGTAGGAGTCCGGGTGGAGTCTTCCTTGCAATTGAAGTTGGGGATGGAGCCCGGCTCCCGTAGGAGTCCGGGCGGCGCTTACCAGTAGTTGAAGTTGGTGACGGAGCCCGGCTCCCGTAGGAGTCCGGGCGGAGTCATCCTTGCAGTTGAAGTTGGGGATGGAGCCCGGCTCCCGTAGGAGTCCGGGCGGTGCTTACCAGCAGTTGAAGTTGGTGATGGAGCTCGGCTCCCGTAGGAGTCCTGGCGGAGCCTGTCTGCAGCCGGAGTCGGAGGAGACTCGCGAGGGTTAATCCCCCTGAGAACTTCGGCTGAGGGTATTTTATACCCAACAGGGGCCAACGTCTAATTGATTTTAAGTTAAGGTTTAGGTCAATGCAATATGCAGGATGGTGGTTTGTGGGCCAAGGAAGGGTGATGAAATCTCTACATTATTTTGTTTAGAGTTTGTACCCTTAAAATGTTTTATGGAATTATGCAATGCAAGAAGAAAAGATGTCCAGATTTGATAGTTAGTTAAGAGTAAATTGATTTATTTTATTTTTTAGATTTTATAATTAAATATCTAATTTTCTAAGTAGATTATGAGGTGTCAATGTAGAGATTTTTTTTTTAAGAAAGTAAGTTTGACTAAGGAACTAAGTAAGTTAGAAAGCAAAGAAAATAAGAAACTAAGATTAAGACTAAAAAAAAAATTTTTTTAAAAAAAATAATCATACCTAGATCTCTGATAATGGTGCTAAAATTTTGATCACTGTCATAGACGATCAAAAATAAAAACCAACTCAAACTATATAGATAGAGTGAGTTAGGACCGTCTCTACAGGGATTTAAGGTGATTATCTTTTTTTTATAAAGAAAAAAATAAAAAAAAATAATTATAGAAGGATTAATAAAAAATAAAATAGTAGAAAAATAAAAAATATAAATTAAATTATGAAAAAAATAATTCAAAGAAATAATTCAAAAATTTTGAATCCACCATGTAAAGAGATTTATTTTCTTCATTTTTTTATGTTACAATATTTAATTCTTGTAATTAAGGTATTAGTATAGTTTATCTCTAAGGGATACAGACTGTATCAGTAGATCACGGCTCGTCCTATTAGAGTATAAACTATCTAAATTTAATTATAGAATATAAGATTTAATCAGCATACCACGATCTATCTTTTCTAAGCATATACCATATCCAGGGATCACGGCACATCAATAGAGGGTATAGGTCGTGTAGGCTGGATCAATACCTCAAAAAAATGTAAAAAAATATGAAATAAAAATAAAATTTTATTACATAAAAATTAAATATAAAAAGAAAAAAATAAAAATCCATTTACAGGCTTCATTATATTTCTAGATTGAAGGGATTTAGCCTCACATCAAGCTTTCTAGCTCCATAATCTTCCAATAATTGATCCTTAAAGCTCTTTGAATTTTTTTTTATTTTTTCTTTGCTTTTTCTCTAATTTTTTCTCCTCCCAAAGCTTATTCTCAGACCTCCTATTTATAGATAAATTTTTCATAATTTTTTTATCACAAAAGGAGTCCTAAAACCCTTAGAAAATGTATTGATCTCCTAGGAATATTCCTGGCCGGCGGATCTAGATTGGATCGCTCAGATCAGCCCAAAAATCATCCTTTTACTCCTTATCAGGGTGAATTCAATTTTGATCATCCAATCTGGGTTCAGATTGGTTCTGGATTGTCGGATCATGCCATATATCTTCTTTTATATATCGATAACAAACGTGGACTGTCAGATCAGGGTCGAGATGGATATCAGCCATTGGATCACGCAAAAGAGGCTTCCGCCGCCTGTAGACCGTGCCTGTGGACTGCGTATTATTTCTGGTGGACTACGCCCTGGCTCTATGGACCGACCGACTGGTCCACCATACACTGGAAGCTATTTTTAGGTTTTTTTAAGGTATTTTGGCTCCATTTTTGTTCCAATTTTCATCTGAAAAATTGAAAAAAAATATGTATTAAATTTTTTAAATATTTTTCTTCATTTTGATGCTTAAATTGCTCAATTAAATTAACATCTTATTTTTCATAAATATATCTAATTTTATATTTTTTTTCTAAAATTACTTATTTTTCAAGAAAATTTAATTTATTCATGAAATTAGGTTTTTAAGAAGATGTTAACATCAAAAATTATCAAAAATATCTATAATAAATATAAAAATATATCACTTATCAATATACTCCATTGATTAAGCATGAAGGAAGGTCTTTGTAGTGTCTAAATCACTAATCAATCCAAGTTCGAAACTCAATAAGATCAAATTGATCAGGCAAGTAGGTTAGAGGCCCTCCGTAGCTTTTCTTAGACACCAACAAAGTTGGTCAGGCCAGCATACGGATCTAATTAGAAAATCACCTATAACACTTATCTAGACACTAATTGATCAAATGAATTCAACATTTGATTTGTAAGTGAATCCTGACATAACAATTTAATTTAAATTTTATAAAGGGTCTTGGACTGGTCTCGGCACATCCTAACTTTTACATAATATGTAACATGCAAATCATGCTATTCAACATGCCTTTCAAATTATAATATCATTCATATTATCATGCCAAAAAGATTACAATAATCACAAAAGGGTGTATACATGACTTAATATATAATAAGTTCAGTCGCACAATAATTGAATATCTCACTACCAGATAGAATTGAACCTATGGGGTCATACAACAAAGAGATTAGACCTAGATTAAGCAATTGGGCTTATGAAGTTCCAATTAAGTTTTAAAAAATTCTATTGGATTCAGGATAACCTTGCTAGCACATGGTTGGATCTAATTTTTTATTTATATTTGAATTTTTTATTTGATAAGATTAATTCAAATTTAATTACCTACTAATAACCTAAATAAATTAGATTCATTGGGCTTTAATTGTTGAGTGCCTAGGATTTTAGATCAAATAAATTAAAGATTCAAGCCCTTAATTAATTTTTATTGCCCAGCTATGCAACCCAAGAGGGGGGGTGAATTGGATTTCTAAAAATTTTAAACTTAACTTTCAATTTATGAAGATTATTTAACAATAGCAAGATAAGTAAGAAGAATGAAATTGATTCAAGGCTAATAGTTGAATGCAAGAATGCAAGAGAATAAAGAAGTTCTAAAGAAGAGCAATTAGGCACAACACAAACAAGAGGGTTTATAGTGGTTCGGTGCCAACCTTGCACCTACATCTACTTCCCAAGCTCCTACTTGGGAATTCCAATCCACTATCTTGTATTCAACCTGAATACACTCATCAGAATCTCTGACTCTAGCTATCCCAAGCTAGTCCACTTATTTCTCGGATACAAGCCAACCCAATACAATCCGATTCAAGGTTCGGATCAACCTTCCCACATTTTGGAACCCTTCCAAAATAAAAATAATAACTCAAAAGAAGTATTACAATTAACAGTACAGAAAATACAAAGGAAGCTCCTTTAATGAGCGAATGAAGCTTTAAATATACTTTACTCAAATAGAAGAAAGCTCTTTCTGATTTCTCAAGGTGGTTGGAGACTTGAATGAGCACTTGAGGAGTTGGTGAACTTGAATTAAAAGCTTCTTGAATGCTTTGAGTGGGCTCTTGCTTAGTGCTGAAATGTATGCTTGAAAATCTCTTTAAAACCCTTCTCTTTTTCTCTATGTATATGATTCCCTCCTTTAAGTCTCTTTTTATAACTTCAAATAATGGTGGAGAGTAATCTGGACTGAAATAGAGCCGTTAGAGTATATTAAATGAGCATTAAATGCAATTGAAACAGGTTAAAAACTAACCGTTGCGGAACTTTCCCATCACAGGGGTCGACTTATAGGGTCGACTCATGCTCATGGGTCGACTCATAGGGTCGACCTCTGTGGAACAGAACAGAAAATGACTATTCTGTAATTTTGGCCTACAAAGCAGCAGAGGTCGACTCATAGGGTCGACTCATGCCAATGGGTCGACTCATAGGGTCGACTCACAGAGAGTGCCAGCCAAAATTTCAGCGTGCCATTTAGCTCTTTAAGCCATGAGTCGACTCATAGGGTCGACTCACAAATAAAAAACCTGATTTTTTTGCAAAATATATTTTCAAAAATATTAAAATTTTCTCCAGTAGACTGCACGTCTTTTGTTCTTGTTCTTGAGGCTTCTAAATCAGTTATGGATAAAATTATGATTTTGCCCCTGAAATGCAATAAATCTTTTTTCAAGCCAAAATTATTAGTAATCCTCTCAAATACTTTGTAATCATCAAAATTAATTCAAAGAGCAATAATCTCTTCCTTTTTGATGATGATAAAATATTTAAGCAAAAGCATATACAAAGCATTGAACATGAATTTCAAATTTATAAAGATGCATCACTTAAATATTATAGCCAAGTATTGAAATGAAAATGCATCATAAGCAGTTTTAAGATAGATTTGAAATTTGCTATAAATTTAAAATTTATTTATAAATTTGAAATTTGCTTATAGTTCAATCTGTATTGCTCTTATTGCACAATCTTGATTTTGATTTTTGGAATTTGCTTATAAATTTGAGATTTGCTTATAGTTCAATTTGTAATTGTAGATGTTTGGAATTTTTGCTTAATTTTGGAATTTTTGCTCTATCTTATCAATCTTGATTCTAATCTTGATTAAATCTGTAATTGCAGATGTTTGGAATTTTTGCTCAAACTTATCAATCTTGATTCTTTATCTCCCCCTTTTTGACAGCATCAATTGAGATCCTCTACTCCCCTTTTTTTGAATATACAATTTTTTGTTTTATTATTCCTTCCTTTTGATGGGATGAATTTAACTTCTTTAGCTTCCTTCTTTAATTACTTGTTTTGTATTGCTTATCGTTTTACTCCTCCCCAACATAGCAATCATAAAAGATACATCAATTTGGTCAATGAAAAGATCAAGTATTTCATAATTTAAAAGTAATTCAAGTTTATCACATTCAGAGATATTCATTTGAAAGTCAAAGGGTATATATATTCAAAAGATCTTTGAGTACAAAGATGTTTTAATACATAAGTATTGACTTAGAGTACAAAAGATATGGATAGAAACTATCCAAAAGTCAAATAGTCAACATTGCATTACATATCCTAAACAAAAACTAAAGAAAAGACTGACTACTCTGGATCTAGTAGAGATCATGACTGGATGGATCAGAGTCAGATGAATCAGAGATGGGGGAGGAGATGAAGGATCACGACCATGGGCTCGACCTCGACCCCGTCTGCCTCTACCACGGGTGGAGGTGCTAGCACGAGTGGAGGGATGAGAGGATCCTGAAAGCTGTGAAGCAAAGGACTGTGCTACAAGTGATAGTTTGATAGTGTCCAGAAGGTTTAAGGCTCTTGAAATAGATTGTAGCAGTGCAGTGAACTGAGTGGAAGCATGCTCACTAGAGCCTCTGATCTCTCTCTCAAAAAATCAAATCCACTCTCCAAGACTCCTCGCAGTCTGGCTGCCTCGTAGATAGGTCCGAGATCTCAGTGATGTCTCCGTGTGGCTGTGGATGGGCCAGAGAGCAAGCACTTACCTTTGCAAGTCAAATACTCTACCAGTTAGTCTCACCACACAACCCTCAAGCTGCTCGATGCGAACTGACTGATCAGAAATCATCTGGAACACAGTAGAGATGTGGGGGATCAGTGCCTGATCAGATATATCGTGAAATGTCGATTCCTGAGCAGAAGCTGAAGTACCCATCTGACGAGATAGTATAGAAGCTACGTGCTGAGAAATCATCTCTATCTGGTCATCAGCCAATCTGATCTCTGAGGGATGTGCTCTGCTATCCGACTGCTGGACTGGAGTGTGCCTCCTCGTAGACTCTGATGGCCCAGCCTCATAGTCAGAAACAAACTGAATGTCAGGAGATACAGCCCTGTGATCATGGAGAGATGATGAAGGTCCTTCCTCTTCTGCTCTGCCCTCAACTCTCTCTTCCACACCCTTTGACCAACCACCATCAGTCTTGAAAAATCCCATGCGGTGTAGAGTATGACGGTTGATAGTGTCTGAGTGAAAAAACCTAGCTACTACCTCCCCCTCAAAGCTAACTCCAAACATCCTGAATACTAAAGTGAGGGCCATACCGAAAGGCAAATGTGCCTTGGACCTATTCAAGGTCTCTCTCATAGCTTCTATCATTAATGCTGAGAGGTTTAAGGGGTGTTTGAGTAACAACATGATACATAATGCCGATATCTCGGCCAGAGAGGAGATCATGTCTACCACTTCTAGGGAAGAATAACTTAGTTACCATTTGATGCAGTAGCCTCATCTCAATGGAGAGGATCTTGGCTTCTAATTTGTTTAGGCTTCCTATGAAGGTTCTTCCTAGAATCACATTAATTTCCTCCTCTTTAACTGGGAGTTCCATGTTTGTGTATCCCTCACAGGATAAATGAAGAATTTCTCTCAAAAGTATAGGATCAAGACTAAATTTCTATACCCTTTATAGTGTATCTTACTGTTTCATTGCTATAGCTCAAGTTCAGATAAAATTCCCTAACCAGATCCACATAGGTATTTTCTTTAAGTGAGCAGTAAAATTCCCAACCTTAATCCTTAATTTTTGATTCGATAGAAAACCCCTCCTTTTCAAAAAATCTGAAATCTATGTTTTTGCCGGGCTCTACCTTCCTATCGAAGAGGAGAATCTTACTGGGGCTTATTAGAGACCGAGATGAAGCTAGAGCAGATGCCGGAGCAGGGATTGAAGCTGACGAGGTCTCGGTTGCCTGTCTTTTTTGGCGCATACCCTCTTCCAACCCGCAGACTGATTTTCTCCTTTGAGGAAGCTTCATTTTCGGAGCCATTTCCACAACCAGAGCAAGCAAGGTTCTCAGGAGATCAAATGTGTGGAGAGACAAAAGGTTTTTAGGGGAATGGTAAGGATCTTGGAGAAGAGGAGTGCCGATTTGGAAAAGATGGGTAGAGTCTAGGGCAAGCTCTACTCGCTCCAAATGATGAAGAAGAAAAGGGAGGAGCTTGGTTCCAAGAGAGTGATTGAGAGGGTGAGAGACGGAGTGAGAAGAGTTTTTGGGGAAGAGCTTAGGTTTGAGGAGGAAGAGAGGGAGTCTCTTGGCTTGGTGGAAGGAAGAAGATGAGGAGTTGGGTTGGCTCAAGGGAGGTTTTTAACAAAAGGAAGCACCCGAAAGATTTGATTAAAAAATTATAAGTTTATCCTAGGATCGACCCTGGGGGTCGACTCATGGCACAGAGAAATTCAGAAAAATGATGAAATAATTTCAAAAAAATTTGAAATATTGTGAGAAGGATGTATACCCAAAAATTGATTATGAGAATGATTATTTTGGACGATTGAGCTCAAAAGATGAGAATTAAGCTAAAAATTTTTTTTGGTATTGATATCTTGGAATCAGAGAGACACCTAAGCAGATGGATCAAGGATTCCTAGTTCTCTCCTAATTTCACAAAATCTATCTTCACTTAAGGCCTTGGTAAAGATGTCAGCTAATTATTTTTCAGTACAAACATAGTCAAGAATTATGTCTTTGTTTTGGACATGTTCTCTTATGAAATGATGCCTGATTTCAATTTGTTTTGATCTAGAATGTTGAATTGGATTTTTAGTGAGATTTATAGCACTAGTGTTATCACATCTTATGGGAGTTTCATTAAGTTTGATACCAAAGTCTTCGAGTTGTTGCTTAATCCACAAGATTTGAGCACAACAACTTTCGGCTGCAATGTATTCGGCCTCGGCCGTAGACAGTGCTACCGAATTTTGTTTCTTGCTAAACCAAGAGATTAGGTTAACTCCAAGAAATTGGCAAGTTCCACTAGTACTTTTTCTATCTAATTTACATCCAACAAAATCGGCATCTGAATATCCTATTAGGTCAATTAATGAGTCTTTAGAATACCATAATCCTAGAGTTTGTGTACCATTAAATATCTAAGGATTCTTTTAACAGCATTCAAGTGTGATTCTTTTGGATTTGATTGAAATCGAGCACACAGGCAAACACTAAACATGATATCAGGTCTACTAGTAGTTAAATATAATAGAAAACCAATCATGCCTCTATAAAATTTTAAGTCTACACTCTTACCTTCTTCATCCTTGTCAAGCTTACATGTTGGGCTCATGGGTGTGCCAATTGGTTTGGAGTTCTCCATTCCAAATCTCTTAAGTAATTCTCTTATGTACTTGCTTTGGGTGATGGAGATTTCTTTCTTTGTTTGTTTGATTTGGAGTCCGAAAAAAAATATAAGTTCTCCCATCATGCTCGTCTCGAACTCTCCTTGCATGAGCTTTGTAAAATCTTGACAAAGAGTTTCATTAGTAGACCCAAAAATAATATCATCAACATATATTTGTATAATTAATATATCATTTTGCTTTCTTTTAATAAAAAGTGTTGTGTCTACATTTTCTCTTAAAAATCCATTATTAATTAAAAATTTGCTTAACCTTTCATACCAAGCCCTGAGTGCTTGTTTCAAACTATATAGTGCTTTATTTAATTTAAAGACATGATTGGAAAAGGCATGATTTTCAAAATCGAGGAGTTGTTCTACATAGACTTCTTCAGCAATATATCCATTTAAAAAGGCACTTTTGACATCCATTTGGAATAATTTAAATTTCATAAAGCAAGTATATGCAAGTAGAAGTCTAATTGCTTTTAATCTAGTAACAGGTGCAAAGGTCTCATCTAAATCAATTCCTTTTTCTTGATTATAACCTTTTGTAACTAATCTTGTCTTATTTCTTATCACATTTCCATGCTCATCCAATTTATTCCTATATACCCATTTTGTGCCAATTATTGAGTAGTTTTTAGGTCTTGATACTAAGGTCCATATATTATTTCTTTCAAATTGATTAAGTTCTTCTTACATTGCATTAATCCAATTTTAATCTTTTTCAGCTTCGTCTATAGTTTTAGGTTCAAGATGAGAGACAAAAGCACAATGATTGAATGCATCTTTAAGAGAAGAACGAGTTCTTACCCCATGTGTAGGATCACCAATGATTAGTTTTTTGGGGTGATTGTGATCATACCTCCATTTTTTGGGTAGATTGTTTGTACCTTGAGGTTGTTCTTGTTGTTCTTCACCTTCCTCATCTTGTTTGTCTTCATGTTCTTCATCATCTTGAATTGTTGAATCTTTTAGAGTGATCTTCTTCATCCCTTCTATAAGAGGATCTGCATCATCAAAACCTTCATTCTTCCTTGAAGGAAGATCATTAGTTTCATCAAAGACAACATGTATTGACTCCTCTACTACTAAGATTCTTTTGTTAAAAACTCTAAAAGCTTTACTAGAAGAGGAGTAACCAAGAAAAATTACTTCATCAGATTTTGTATCAAACTTTTCTAGTCTTTCTTTACCATTATTTAACACAAAACATCGACAACCAAAAACATGAAAATATGCAATGTTTAGTTTTCTTCCTTTCCAAAGCTCATAGGGAGTTTTCTTTAAAATTTGTCTAATTAAAGCACGATTTAATATGTAACATGCTGTGTTAATAGCTTTCGCCCAAAAGTATCTTGGAAGATTGCTTTCACACAATATGGTATGGGCCATTTCTTCAAGGGTTCTATTTTTTCTTTCTACTATCCTATTTTGTTGGGGTGTCCTAGTTGCTAAAAAATTATGGCCTATTCCTTTTTCATCAAAAACTTTTTAAAATCTTGATTTTCAAATTCAGTTCCATGATCACTTCAAATATTTTGAATTAAAAAATCTTTCTCATTTGTGATTTTTCGATAAAATTTAGAGAAAATTTGAAAAGTTTCATCCTTGTGTGCCAAAAAGAAAATCCATGTAAAATGAGAGAAATCATAAATAATTACAAAGTCATATCATTTTTCTCCTAAACTAGTAGTTCTAGTAGGTCCAAATAAATCCATATGCAATAGTTCTAATGGCCTAAAAGTTGAAACAATATTTTTAGATTTGAATGAAATCCTTGTTTATTTATCTAGTTGGCATGCATCACAAATTCTATCATTTTTAAAATTTAATTTGGGTAAACCAATAACCAATTCCTTCTTAATGAGTTTTGAAAGTGAGTGCATGCTAATATGTATAAGCCTACGATGCCAAAGCCAACTAGTTTCATTAATCTTGATATTCAAGGATACTAGGCATTGCATGTTTATTTTGGATAGATCATTCAAATCTACCATATAAACATTACCATGTCTATGTCCAACAAATTTAATACCTTCATTAATAGGACTAGTTACAATGCAAATAGAAGATTCAAAAATAACTTTATATCCTTTATCACAAAATTGACTGATGCTTAATAAATTATGTTTTAAACCATCTACTAATAAAATATTTTTAATAAACTTGGAGGGAGTGATACCAATGTTACCTATACCGATGATTTTTTCTTTACCGTTGTCTCCCAAGGTAACCATCCCTCCATTCTTAGCATCAAGTGTGATGAATTAGGATTCATCACCAGTCATGTATCTCGAGCATCCACTATCAAGATACCATTTTCGATTTGCTCCTTGGGATGCTAGATACACCTGCAAGCAAAAGTCAAGTTTATACTTTAGATACCCAAGCTTTCTTGGATCCTTTTTGGTTAGTCATAATGGTTCCTTTTGAAACTCATATTTTCTTTGCATTAGAATTTAAGAAATTGTTAGAGAGACAGTGTATGACTTGTGACCTACTTTACCACATTTGAAGCAAGTAATGTTTGAAAATTTATTGTTTGAAGAGTTTACATAGATATTTTTTAGAAACTTTTGTTTCTTCAAGGGGTTGTAACCAAGACCAGCCTTATCATAAACAACCTTTTGATTTTCAAGAATCATATTAAGTTTATTAGAACTTAAAGTAAATTTTTTAACTATTAATTTTAGCTTGGCAATTTCATTCTTTAAGTTCAGATTTTCTTGAAGCAAGGTAGATTTTTCATTTGAAATACTCTCATTTTATTTTAGTAGAGATTGATTCTTTGATTTTAACTCTTTGTTCTTTACCCCTAGCTTTTTTAGTTCATCAATTAAGTAATAAAAAGCTTCATGAAGTTCTTCAAAGATAAAGTCAACAGGAGTTGAAGAGTTTACCTCATTTTCATGTGCCATAAGGCACAAGTTGGCTTGTTCAGTTGTGTCTTCCTCTTCGGCACTTGAGTCATCACTTCCACTGCAAGTAGCCATTATGGCCTTTTCCTTGTACTTCTTGGGACCCTTTTTCAGTTGTGGGCATTCAGACTTGAAGTATCTCGGTTTCTTACATTCATAGCAGATAAGGGGTTGGTCTTTATTCTTTTCTTTGCTATATTCTCCTTTTGTGAGTGGCTTCTTCCTCATTCCTTGTTTCTTTTTCCTCAAAAACTTCTTGAACCTTTTGGTAATGAGAGCCATCTCTTCATCCTGCTCTTCATTTTCGGTATCATCAGTTTTTTCATCAAGTTGGGTTGTGGATTTGAGGGTGATTGTTCTCTTCTTTTTGACTTCTTCCTCTTGATATTGTTTCATGCTCAACTCATGTGTCATCAGTGATCCAAGAAGCTCTTTCAAGAGTAGAATGTTCAGATCCTTGGCTTCTTGGATGGCGGTCACTTTGACTTCCCAAGTTCTTGGTAAGGACCTGAGAATCTTTCTTACAAGCTCACTATTAGAATAGGACTTACCAAAACTTTTTAAATCATTTATAATATCAGTAAAATGAGTAAATATATCAGTTATAGATTCATCATGCTCTATTTTAAAAAATTCATATTTATGTACGAGCATGTTAATTTTAGACTTATTTACTTGATTAGTTCCTTCATGAGTTACTTCTGATCTATCCCATATTTTTTTAACAGATATGCAAATTGAAATGCGATTAAATTTATTAGCATCAAGAGCACAATACAAAACATTCATAGCTTTAGCATTTAGTTGGGCCATTTTCTTATCAACCTCATCCCAATCCTTTTCAGATTTGGCTGATTCCACACCATCAATAATTTTAGTGGGTGTGTGAGGGCCGTTTACTATGATACTCCACATATCATAGTCGAGTGCTTGAATGAAGATTTTTATCCGAGCTTTTCAATAGGTATAGTTGGACCCATTGAAAAGAGGAGGTCGGTTAGTGGACTGTCCCTCGGCTAGAGAAGTGCCAACTTGAGTTGCCATAGATCTTTAGCTCTTTGATTGGTTAGATCAAAGTAGGACTAGAGCACCGAGCTCTGATACTACTTGTTGCCCAGCTATGCAACCCAAAAGGGGGGGTGAATTGGGTTTCTAAAAATTTTAAACTTAACTTTCAATTTATGAAGATTATTTAACAATAGCAAGATAAGTAAGAAGAGTGAAATTGATTCAAGGCTAATGGTTGAAAGCAAGAATGCAAGAGAATAAAGAAGTTCTAAAGAAGAGTAATTAAGCACAACACAAACAAGAGGGTTTATAGTGGTTCGGTGCCAACCTTGCACCTACATCCACTCCCCAAGCTCCTACTTGAGAATTCCAATCCACTAACTTATATTCAACCTGAATACACTCATCGAAATCTCCGACTCTAGCTATCCCAAACTAGTCCACTTATTTTCCGGATACAAGCCAACCCAATACAATCCGATTCAAGGTTCGGATCAATCTTCTCACATTTTGGAACCCTTCCAAAATAAAAACAATAACTCAAAAGAAGTATTACAATTAACAGCACAGAAAATACAAAGGAAGCTCCTTTAATGAACGAATGAAGCTTTAAATACACTTTACTCAAATAGAAAAAAGCACTTTCTGATTTTCTCAAGGTGGTTGGAGACTTGAATGAGCACTTGAGGAGTTGGTGAACTTGAATTAAAAGCTTCTTGAATGTTTTGAGTGGGCTCTTGCTTAGTGCTGAAATATATGCTTGAAAATCTCTTTAAAACCCTTCTCTTTTTCTCTATGTATATGATTCCCTCCTTTAAGTCTCTTTTTATAACTTCAAATAATGGTGGAGAGTAATCTGGACTGAAATAGAACCGTTAGAGCACATTAAATGAGCATTAAATGTAATTGAAATGGGTTAAAAATTAGCCATTGTGAAACTTTTTCATCACAGGGGTCGACTCATAGGGTCGACTCATCCTCATGGGTCGACTCATAGGGTCGATCTCTGTGGAATAGAACAGAAAATGATTGTTCTGTAATTTTGGCCTACAAAGCAGCAGAGGTCAACTCATAGGGTCGACTCACAAAGAGTGCCAGCCAAAATTTCAGCGTGCCGTTCAGCTCTTTAAGCCATGAGTCGACTCATGGGGTCGACTCACAAATAAAAAATCTGATTTTCTTGTAAAATATATTTTTAAAAATATTGAAATTTTTTTCAGTAGACTGCACGTCTTTTGTTCTTGTTCTTGAGGCTTCTAAATCAGTTATTGATGAAATTATGATTTTGCCCCTGAAATGCAATAAATCTTTTTTCAAGTCAAAATCATTAGTAATCCCCTCAAATGCTTTGTAATCATCAAAATCAATTCAAGGAGCAACAATTTCTTTGATAGTTTTGATTGGGCGCCACTTGATTTGATCAAGTTGGGCGTGCCCACCCATTAGAGGGTGTGTGGGATCAGCATGGGGCATCCCATGGGTGCCATGTGGCATGTGTATTTGTGGGTGCAAAGGCTCCAATAGTTGGTGCCTAAAGTATCTCCTAAAGGAAGTCAAATAACTAAAAGAATAAGGATTCCTAATGCAAGTAGGAGTTGTATTAAGTAGTTGTTTGGTTTTGAATAGGATTCAAACCTTATGCCTATTTAAAAGGATCTTCCCTAAGGCCTCTAGGCAATTCAACCAGTAGCCCCACACCTCCCTTGAAGAGCCCATGCCCCCTCTTTCTCTTCTCCCTCTCTTCTCCCTTGGAGATCCAACGCCCAAGCTTGGGTGTCCTCCATCTTCAACGCCCAAAGGTATTTGGGTGTCCTATATTCCTTGTTGATTTTTAGTCCCTGATTGCTCCATAATCTAGGAAAGAAAAACAAGAGAAGAAAAGAAGAAGAAGATTAAGAAAAAAGATCAAAGAGTGGATCACGATTCAGGCTTCGCTCAGATTTGTAAGCAGATTTTTCTTAAAAAAAATTAATATCAAAGAGGACTATTTCAGACTGATTCTGAGTGGATATCCATAGAGACCGGATACTTGTGCAGCTAAGAGAGAGCCTCTTCTCTTTTAGATCCAGATTTAAAGAAAGGATTTGTAAAACAGGTATATGATTCGATCATATATTCAATTTCAGTATATATTCAATTTCAGCATATGAAGTAAATCCCGGTACTTTATATTTTATACATGCATGATGTAAATTGAAAGGTGTTTTAATCTTCTATTCCACTGTGATGTTTAGAAAAAAAAAAATTTGAAACATGCATGCATGTCCTGACGTTGAACTTCCAACATATACTTTGATACTTTTAAATTTATTAAAGACTTCAGATTTATGTTTCATAAGATACACATATCCAAACCTAGATAAATCATCAGTAAATGTAATAAAATAAGAGTATCCTTCTTCGTCTTTAGTTATTATAGGACCACATACATCAATATGTACAAGTCTTAATAACTCACTTATCCTTTCTCCATATCCACTAAATGGAGTCTTGGCCATTTTACCCATAAGATAAGATTCATAAGTTCCTAATGATATATAATCATAAAGATCAAAGAACTCTTTTTGTATAAGTTGTTAATTTTCATCACACTTGTATGACTAAGTCGACAATGTCAAAGTAAAGTATTATTTATTTTTTCTCTCTTTCGCTTTTTAGTTTCCATCAATATGAAAAATATTATCATTAGATAGAATTAGAAGACCATTATTAACAATACCATGACAGAAAATTTTATTAAAAAAAAAAATTGAGCAACTGTTGCTCTTTCCATTTATTTCAAAACCTCATTGTAATAGCAATGATATAAAAATAATATTCTTATTAATCTTAGGCATATAATAACAATTTTCTAGCTCTAAGATCTTTTCAGAAGGTAACTTTAACATATATGTCCCTACAGCTTCTACTTGGATGGACTCTCCTCCAGGACTGTAGAGCTCGAAATCACCCTTCTTCAATACTCTAATGTTCTGCAACCCCTGTAATGACTTGCATGTATGAGAACCACAGGCAGTATCCAATACCCAAGAGTTTGAATTGGAAGAACTTAATGACAAAATTATATATATCTTATACGTACCTTTTGGTGCGTCGCTTGCACCAGCCTTTATAGTTGCAAGATAAGACTTGTAATTTTTTTTTTAGTATTCTATCTTGCCGTAGTGAAAGCAGGTACCTTATCCAAAGACTTTCTTCCCCTTCTTCTTCATCTTGCCATCCTTGGGGTTCCTTGCTTTCTTTGAACCCTTATAGCCTGATTTTTTCTTAGAGATTTTACCCACAAGAGGAAGTGGAGCCTTTTTTTTTTTAATGTCACTCTCAGCTATTTTAAGCATGTTTAATGGCTCAGACAAGGAGATATTCAGTTTGTTCATATGATAATTCACAACAAACTGAGCAAATGATTCAGGGAGAGATTGCAAGATCAAATCTTGACTTAATTCTCCATCCATCACAAAGCTTAATTGACCTAGTCTGGTGATCAAGTCAATGACCTTCAAGATATGGTCTTGTACAAATGACCCTTCAGTCATTCTAGTATGGAATAACTATTTAGATATCTCATACCTAGCAGTCCTACTCTATTCTCCATATAATTCTTTAAGATTGAGAAGTATGGATTGAGTATCCATACTCTTATGCTGCCTCTGCAATTCATTACTCATAGAGGCCAGTATGATGCATTTGATAGTTAAACTGTTATTCTTCCACATCCTATATGTGGATACCTCCTCCTCAGTGGCATCATCCCCAACCTCTTGTGGTTCAGGGATATCAAGAATATAAGAGAGCTTCTCCTGAGTGAGTACAATATTTAAATTTCTCAACCAGTCCATGTAATTGAGATCGATCAACTTATTGGAATTTAAAATTCCTCACAATGATACTGAAGATGTCATTTGTAAAATTTAATCTATAATAAATAAAAAACATTATATAAGCAAATAACTCACGATGACTTACACCATTAAATGAAATCTTTAGATTTAATTATGCCTCCCACTATTTTATCGAATATCATAATCCTCTACTATGATAAATGGGACATATTGTATATTTATCTTAGTGGGATTAAGATCCTAATATCTCATAATGATTTTGTGGTAATACAACAAACTCTTATGAGTTTATAGGTAGAAAACTCTTTCCAATTACATCTCATGTAATTTTTAATTTTATCTTGGCCTCTAAAATATTATTAGCCTTGTGATAACATAATAAGCTATAATATTTTAGTTAAGTAAGATCCTTCATTTTAATACTGTCAAATTCGAATGTTACTATCCTTATGGTAACACAACAAAATAGTATATTCAAAATTACTGTAAGCATCTTTTATGCACCAAGATTATATTATATCAGTCTTTATGATAAGATTTGTGGTAACACAACAAGCTTGCCATAATTCATGATATAACATTAACCTAGAATGAAGGAAGGCCCCTAGTAGTATTTTCAACATCAAGATTTTTCAATTTTAAGATCGCTTAACCAAATTGGCCAGGTAAGTAGGTGGGGATCCCTTCGTTGTTTTCCTTAAACCTTAATAAATAAGTCAAATCAGTCAATAGAACTAATTAAAGAATCACCTTTAGCACTTTTCTAGACACCAATTGATCAATTGATCAAGAATAAATTAACCTATAGTTGCTTATCACTACCACTTAATATAATTTTATGAGGGTTTCATTGGTCCCATGCACATTCTAATTTTATAATGCTCTTATATACTAGTATATATCAGCATTAAACATTCTATATATGCCAGTGTAATATATGAACATTCATCATCCTAGGACAATCTTACAGCATAACCCCGTTATGTTAGGACAACCTTATTTCAGAATGATAAAGTGGTGGATCAGATATGCATCAATTTATATCATCATATGAAAGTATAATTCATAGAATAATTAATTTTATAGTATAAATCATAATATGCATCACATGAACATTATCCATATATGATCGAACTAAACAAGATCGGCACTGATATCACTATAGGGTTTCAGGGAGAACATGCATAGCGGAAGCATAATGTGTGAGATTTTCAGTGCAGGGATAAAATGGTAATTTTAAAACTTTTTCAAAATTAAAATTTTATAGCAAAAATTATTAATTAATCTAATTAATTAACATGTATTAACCCTACACAAGGATCTAAATATGATATATATAGCATGCATTTAAATTTGAAATTTTGAATTCTATAGTAAATATTTTACTGTTATGTGTTTAGAACACATTATCTTCATGCAGGTAGTCGATCACTGCAGTTTGATCACCATCGAGAAGGTCTGATCATCGCAATACAGCCACACAGTATGTCTGGCCTCCGTGGATCGTCCATACGAAGCTCTCAATCTGATCGGCTCCTCACGAATGTTAGTTCATCACAGAACCCTTTTGACGGTCGATGCTGATCGAACTCCTTTGATCTTGATTTGTCGACTCTTCAAATGCTTCGGATCATCAGCAAATATACTTGAGAGGTTGATGAAGCTCTCCCTGAAATCTGGTGGGCTCACGATACTCGTAGCTCACTTTCTCACTTCCTGAACCCTAGGCAAAAACCCTAGGGTACTCACAGAAAACCCTGCACCCACTTTCTTTCTTTTCTTTTCTCTCAGAAGTTTTTTGAACTTTAATCTCATGCACAAGGCCTTCTCATGCCACTCTTTCTTTCTCAAATAAGATATTAACATGCCCCACCTTCTCATCCTTTTAAAAATAGTGCAAGACGCATCTTTACAGCATTTTCATCGTGTGAGAGATAAAGCTAGGTGGTTGCTTACTTGAATTCAAATCGAATTTGAATTCAAATGCCAACCAACCTATCCTTATCCACTCAAGGCATGAGAAGAGAAGGGGCATGGGTTCTTTGTGAGTGGAGAGTCTACACGAGAAACTTTTTCTCATGTAGAGGAAGGGGCGCACAAGGGATAAGGTGGCGCATGGATTAGTTGCCCATTCAAATTCAAACTTCATTTGAATTTGAATGGCCAACCAACCATCTTTATCCACTCAGATGGCACACACAGGTAGGGCATGGGAAGGCTTCTGCATGGGAGAAAATTCATGAGAACTTGTTTCTCGTGAATTCAAGTAGGTGCAGGTGAGGTGAGGTGGCGCAGGGAGATAAGTCAAGGTGGTTTCAAATCTAATTGAACCAACCTTATTAAAATAGGTTAAACACAATTAGACCAAGTTAAACCTAACATAATTAGACTTAATTAGGCTCAATAAAATCTTAATCAAATCAAGAATTGACTAAGCTCAATCCCTGATCAAATCAGGGACCAAACCACCTCGACGATTAGGTCAATTCTTAACCTAATCGGGTCAAACCCAACTGAATCCAATTCAATTGGACTTGATCCAAAAATAATTACTCAATCAAATTGAGTTAATTAGCAATCAAATCACTAATTAAATCTCTCATAAATATTGAGTCCAAATTGATGGGCAATCGGACATCAAAGTCCATCGATATGAAATCCTGATCAAAGAGTCCCAAACCAGTGGGACTCTTGACCCCGATACCCAAATGTGTGAAACTTATGATCAAAGAATCCTGATTCTCGATCACAGAGTCCCAGACATATAGGACTCAGAGTCCCTAAGCATTAGGACTCTTGGTCGAAGAGTCCCAGTCCAGTGGGACTCTTCACCAGCCATCAGATCAGATAGGAACCTCTAATGTGTGTGACCCCGCAGGTTCGAACCTAAGTCGGTAGCATAGGAATCAATTTTTGTACTAATCGAAGTGACCATCTAGCAATGGTACCTGATATCTGGATAGGTCGAATAGTCGCAATCACAACATTCAGAACCTATGCGAATATGGTTATTATATAATTCATCCCTTTTGACCCCTGTGTATATGACGACTCAGGGTTAAATTGTCAACCCTGATTAGATCATCCGAATCGTGCTCAACTCAAACAGTCCTGTGACTCCTCACTAGGATTATCCTGGCCAAAGTTTTGCTAAATTGAAACACAACTGTACACAGCTCCTGAACTGGAGTGGTCAATCCCATCTTGACACACGCACCGATAAGTCAAGTACTTGACTACACCCAGCAGCCTTCCGTCACTGAATTAGAAATTCAGGTAGTCCAGTGCCTAAGTGTAGTGAGTTGCTTGCAAATCATCGTGGCGGTCTCAGGTCGGAGGGACAGTTATACCCATATCCCATCAGAGCAAATCTTGACAGCAAAAAAAGCTCCGGAGTCGGTCACGTTCAGTGCAGATGTACCCTTATATCTCACCTGTATGCCATACCAGTGTCTCTACACTCCTTGGTTAAGAGGACAACCAACCCATATGGCACACAACGACCTATGCTTGATAAACATTGTCATCCTTGGTAACAATGTATCATTTGGTCGTGAACTGGTTTAAGGACTAAATGACAAATCCTCTTTTGTCGAGTCTAAATAGTCCTAAGGACTTCACCACAACACAGGAGTTCATTAAAAGATGAAATAATTTATGATGAAAAATATCAAAATAAATTTTATTTATTTATAATTCATATACTAATACAAAAAAGAGCACAACCATCAACAGGCTAATGATTGACTTTGAGACACTATTCCCAACAATCTCCCACTTGGCCTAAAGCCAATCGGTGTAGTATCTAATACCCATCTTCGACTTGAAGTCGTCGAACTCCTTCACCGCAATGATTTTAGTGAATGGGTCGGTAAGGTTCTTCTTTCCGTCGATTTTCTGAAGGTCGACGCACCTCTATCCATGATTTTTCGGATGAGATGGTAGCGGCGCAGAATATACTTCGTCCGCTGGTGTGCCTTCGATTCCTTCGCTTGAGCAATGGCTCCAGAGTTGTCACAGTAGAGCAGAACTGGACCAACAAGGGAGGGTGCTACTCCGAGCTCAGTGATAAATTTTCTCAGCTACACTGCTTCTTTGGCAGCATTTGATGCAGCGACATACTCTACCTCGCAAACTGAATCAGCCACAGTGTGCTGCTTGAAACTCTTCCAGCAGACAGTCCCACCATTAAGGGGTAAAAATAAATCCCGATACACTCTTGCTGTCATCATGATTAGACTAGAAACTGGAGTCTGTAAACCCCATAAGTCTCAAGTCCGATTCACCATAAACAAGCCACTGGTCCTTAGTATTTCTTAAATACTTCAGGATAGTTTTAACACCCTTCCAGTGATTCTCTCCTGGATTAGATTGGTATCTACTCACTACCCCTAGTGAGTATGCCACATCTGGTCGTGTACATGTCATGGCATACATGATAGATCCCACTGTCGAAGCATATGAAATTCTACCCATATGCTCTCTCTCTTGAGGTGTTGTCGGACAATTCCTCTTCGAGAGAGAAATTCCATGGCCTATCAGTAGATAGCCTTTCTTGAAATTCTCCATGCTGAACTTTTTCAGCATAGTATCAATGTACGTGGACTGGGATAAGCCAAGCAACCTTTTAGATCTATCCCTATAGATCCTCATCCCTAGGATGTAGGAAGCTTCTCCCAGATCCTTCATGGAGAACTGTGATGACAGCTAAATTCTTATTCCCTGTAATGCAGGGACATCATTCCCGATTAAGAGAATGTCATCCACATACAATACAAGAAATACCACTACTAGACCATTAGCCCACTTATAAATGCAGGGCTCTTCTCCGTTCTTAACAAAGCCATTCATCTTGATCGTTCTATCAAAACATATGTTCCAACTCTGGGATGCCTGCTTAAGTCCATAAATGGACCTCTGTAGCCTACACACCTTAGACTCATCTGTGGATGCGACCCTTCAGGTTGTATCATATACACATCTTCATCCAGCTCTCCGTTTAGGAAAGCTGTCTTCACATCCATCTGTCAGATTTCATAGTCCAGATGGGCAGCTATCGCAAGCATAATCCGAATAGATTTGAGCATTGCCACAGGAGAAAATATCTCGTCATAGTCTATACCATAACATTGACGATATCCCTTGACTACCAGACGGGCTTTATAGGTCTCCACCTTTCCGTCTGCGCCCCTCTTCCTCTTGAAGATCCACTTACACCCTATGGGTTTTACTCCTTCGGGTGGGTCAACCAATGTCCACACATCGTTGACCTTCATGGACTCCATTTCGGATTTCATGGCCTCTAGCCATTTCTCAGAGTCAGGTCTCTGCATTGCATCCATGTAGGTGATCGGATCCTCATCGTTTTCATCAAGTTCGATAGGATCGCCGTCCCGGATCAAGAAACCATAGTATCTGTCCGGTTGGCGTGGTACTCTACCAGATCGTCTTAAGGGTGCAGGAACAATGGGCTCTGGATCTGATCTAACCAAATTCGATTTAGGTTCGACAACTTGTGTCGATTTTTTCACCTGCCGAACTTCCTTAAGTTTGACCTTAGAGGCAACAGTCTCATTACCAAGGAACTCCTTTTCCAAAAAGATTATCTTAAGGCTAACAAACATCTTTTGCTCGTCAGCTAGGTAAAAATAATATCTTTTGGTCTCTTTTGGCTACCCTATGAAATAACACTTGTCAGACCTAGATCCAAGCTTATCCGTAATTAAATGTTTAACATAAGCCAGACACCCCCAAATCCTAAGGTGCAAGAGTACTGGCTTATGTCCTATCCATATCTATATGGCATTTTGGTTACAGACTTACTCGAAACCCTATTTAGAAGGTAACAAGCTGATTCGAGCGCATATCCCCAGAGGAAGATCGGCAGACCAGCAAACCCCATCATGGATCGAATCATGTCCAATAAGGTCTGATTCCTCCTTTCAGACACACCATTATACTGTGGTGTTCCAGGAGGAGTCCACTGAGAGAGAATCCCATTCTCCCCAAGATATGTCAGAAACTCATTGAAAAGGTATTCACCTCCTCGATCAGATCGAAGAATTTTAATACACTTTCCAGTTTATTTTTCTACCTCATTTCAGAATAGTTTGAACATTTCAAACGACTCTGACTTATGCTTCATTAAGTAGACATACACATACCTCGATAGGTCGTCTGTGAAGGTTATGAAGTAGAAATATCTACCTCTTGCACTTGAGCTCATGGATCCATATACATCAGAATGTACCAGACCCAAGAGTTCACTGGCTCGCTCACCTTTTTCAATAAAAGATGACTTGGTCATCTTCCCAAGAAGACAGGACTCACAGGTTAGAAGTGATTACAATCACCAACTTTAAGAATTTCTTCTTGAGCCAACCTGTTTATCCTGTTTTTATTGATATGACCTAGCCTACAGTGCCAAAGGTAGATTTCTGACATATTATCCATTCTAGAGCATTTACCGGAGGTTTGAACCACATTAACAAGCCGTGATAGTAAGTAAATTCTATTATTTAGTTGTCCAACAAATATTGTAACACCATTCAAAATGACATTACAACATTTTCTTTTATTAAAAATTCATAACTGTACATGGCCAAAAAGCCTACAGAAATAATATTTACTAAAAAACTTGGATAATAGTGACATTCACTCAGAATTACATTATGAGAGTTGATTACAAGGTTCATGATTCCTAAAGCTAGAACTGAAACTTTGCTTCCATCTCCAATGTTCAGGAACCTCTCGCCTTCATCAAATCTCCTACTGACCTGCAGACCCTGCATCGAATTACAGATATGATAAGGACTTTCGGTATCTAATACCCAGGCAGTAGTATCACAAATAAAAAAGTTGCAAGGTGTTATCTTATAATTACCTTGCTTCTTCTTCGGCCTATTCGGATCCAGGGAGGCAATGTATAGAGGACAGTTCCTCTTCCAGTGTCCCTGCTTCTTGCAAAAGAAGCACTCCACTTGGCTCTGATTGGGCTTGCACTTCTTGGTCTGACCCTGTACAGACGTCCCAGCATGCAGCTGCACCTTCTTATTCTTCTTCTTCTTGTTCTTCTTCCCTTTCTCAAAGGATCGACGATCAGAAAAAGACCCTCCCACAACATTCACCGACTCCTTATGGAGCTGGTGATCCTTCTCAAAGTTCTGCAGCAACCCCAACAAGCCATGGTAGTTCACTGCAAGCTTTGTCATCCGAAAATGAGTAAAGAAGGAGAGGAAGGACTTGGGCAAAGAATTAAGGATCGCATCCTTACCGAGCTACTCGTGCAAGGGAAAACCCAGTTTACTTAGGTGCTCAATCATTTCGATCATGTATAGTACATGATCGGTGACTGAGGCCCCCATCCATCATCCGAGTATTGAAAATGGCACAACTAGTTTTGTGCCTTTCAACATCGTCAGGCGTGCTAAAGGAGTCGTTCCACATTTGAAGCATCTTCTGCGGCTGGGTGTTCTCGAACCTGCGACTGAACTCATTATTCATTGCCGCCAGCATTATGCACTGTACGGTGGTGTGATCGTTGAGCCACTTCTAGTAAGTGTCTCAGACCGCCCCTCTAGCATTCAGGACTGGCTCCTCAGGTGCTAGATCCGTTACTATATAAAGGATCCATTCATGCTTAAGGATGATTTTCAATTTTCGATACCAACTATCAAAATTAGGTCCCATGAGCTTGTCATTATCTAATAATGATCGGAGCGATAGGATAGTGGCCATAGCTGCATAAAGAAAAACCAGACCTTTATTAGTTCATAAATTATTAATACTAAAGACTTGGACTTTAGTCTAAAGTTTCTCCCAGTATTTTTACGAACTGGTGGCCTCAACCTTCAATTCAAGGAATTACTTTAATTCTTTAGTAGGTACTAGAATCCACACAGACCACACACGAGCCCAACTTTGGTTGGTCAACCCATGTGCATCTATGGGTAGGTTCATAACCAGTTGTTTCTCTAAACAACTTCTAGTAATTAATTTTGCCCCAGAATCTAATCAGTAGGCTTTGGCCTCCACTGAAAAGATTTGGTTAGGTCCAACCATTAACATGATTTGATTTGGTGAATCTGATCAATAAATGATCAGGCCCGACTTTGGCCGGCCAACCTGACCACCATCAGAAAAACTCAACCAAATGATCATATTATAAATGATAATTTCATTAGTCAATAAGCACCAGGCCTTCGGGCCTCCAGTGATTATTAAACTAATGGACTCACTATCACTCACTTAATGGGAGGCTATGACTTAGTTATCACTATAACTTAATCATTTTTAGGGACCTAATAATTTTTGAAAATTTTATTAAAGGATAGAAGAGAAGAAATTAACCAGCCAATTTCAATCCTCCCACTGACTTCACCAAGTTAGATTAAAAAAAATTTAATTAAAGCCGACATTAGGAGCACCTAAATCAGTCACACTGATTTACCTAATGACATGGGTGAGTCCTAATCACCAAGTGATCTAATCAAAACCTAACTCACCAGGTTGGCCAGGTAAGTGAGATCAGTGATGAGGATATGCCATTAACTCGTCAAAGATCGAATCAATGCGAGTAGCTCCCACTTAAAAACCACTGGTCAGATTGCCGAACTTACCTTAGACACCAACCAGTTCATTAGTTTTAATTTGATCAACTTAGTAAATAGGGTTCCACCACGTAGCGATAAATTAAGTCCATCTTGGTCTAGTTAAAGACATGGACCCATTCAACTATAACTATTGGAGTTGAGTCTAGAGTGTCCTTGACCTAATCTAATTCAACTTTTGATTAGATTTGACCAATTACTCTAATTTAGTCCATTTCTTTAATCTAACCTTAGGTCTAATCCAATTATGGACCTAATCCATCTAACCCATTGACCCACAAGTTTATGCAATTGTCTTAGGTCTTAATTCACAATTCTAGACCAACTAGACAATACTTAATTCTTTTAATTAAGTATTTGAGCTGATGGGTCAGGATTTGATATTTTGAAAATAATTTTTAAATTTGAAAGATTTTATTTTATGTTCACCAAATGGGTTGACTCATTTCACAAATGGATCAGCACATTTCATAAACAGCAATCCTATTGCTAATTATATAACAAAAAATAACTCAATCAAAATAAATCATGAATATTCTTTTAGATCTAATCTAACACATTCATGATAAATTTTATAATTGAACCTTTATAATTAAGTCCTTTCGCTGCTTCGTCTGCATGGGATATAATCGCTCGATACCCCTACCGCCATAAGAGAACCCCATCGAATGGGAGGAGAGGGCCTTTAAACCCTACTTTTCTCCTATTACCGGATGACCATGGCAACCAACCCAATTAGACTACTTGCTACTTGGATCAAGTATATCTAAATATACCAATTTCAAAATTTAAATTTCAAATTTCAAATTTCAAATTTTGAATTTCAAATTTCAAACAAATTTTAATTTTCAAATTTTTGAATTTCAAATTTTTAATTTTTAATTTTAAATTTTAAATTTCAAATAAATTTTGAATTTTGAATTTCAAATTTTTGAATTTTGAATTTTGAATTTTAAAATTTAAAATTTAAATTTTGAATTTTAAATTTCAAAATTCAAATTCAAATTTCAAATTTAAACTTTTAGATTACTACTTAATCTACGCATACAAATGCATATCATATTTTAGAATCTTGCTCTGATACCATTTATGGGATTTTCAGTGCAGGGGTAAAATGGTAATTTTAAAACTTTTTCAAAATTATAATTTTACAGTGAAAATTATTAATTAATCTAATTAATTAACATGTATTAACCCTACATAAAGATCTAAATATGATATATATAGCATGCATTTAAATTTAAAATTTTGAATTCTACAGTAAATATTTTACTGTTATGTATTCAGAACATATTACCTTCGTGCAGGTAGTCGATCGCCGCAGTCTGATCACCGTCGAGAAGGTCTGATCATCACAATACAGCCACATAGTATGTCTGGCCTCCACAGATCGTCCACACGAAGCTCTCAGTCTAATCGGCTCCTCACGAATGCTAGTTCGTCGTAGAATCCTTTTGACGGTCGATGCTGATCGAACTCCTTCGATCTTGATCTGATGACTCTTTGGATGCTTTGAATCATCAGCAGATGTACTTGAGAGATTGATGAAGCTCTTCCTAAAATTTGGTGGGCTCACGATACTCGTAGCTCACTTTCTCACTTTCCAAACCCTAGGTAGAAACCCTAGGGTACTCATAGAAAACCCTGCGCCCACTTTCTTTCTTTTCTTTTCTCTCGAAAGTTTTTTGAACTTTGATCTCATGCACAAGGCCTTCTCACATCACTCTTTCTTTCTCAAATAAGATATTCGCATGCCCCACCTTCTCATCCTTTTAAAAATAGTGCAAGATGCATCTTTACAGTGTTTTCACCGCATGAGAGAATAAAGCTAGGTGCTTGCTCACTTGAATTCAAATCAAATTTGAATTCAAATGCCAACCAACCTATCCTTATCCACTCAAGGCATGAGAAGATAAGGGGCATGGGTTCTTTGTGCGTGGAGAGTCTTTTAAAATTTTTTCTCGTGTAGAGGAAGGGGCGCACAAGGGATAAGGTGGCGCATGGATTAGTTGCCCATTAAAATTCAAACTTCATTTGAAATTGATTGGCCAACCAACCATCTTTATCCACTCAGATGGCGCACACAGGTGGGGCATGGGAAGGCTTCTGCATGGGAGAAAATTCACAAGAACTTATTTCTCGTGAATTCAAATAGACGTAGGTGAGGTGAGGTGGCACGGGGAGATAAGTAAAGGTGGTTTCAAATATAATTGAACCAACCTTATTAAAATAGGTTAGGCACAATTAGACTAAGTTAAATCCAACATAATTAGGCTTAATTAGGCTCAATAAAATCATAATCAAATCAAGAATTGACTAAGCCTAATCCCTGATCAAATCAGGGACCAAACCACCTCGGCGATTAGGTCAACTCTTAACCTAATCGGGTCAAACCCAACTGAATCCAATTCAATTGGACTTGATCTAAAAATAATTACTCAATCAAATTAAGTTAATTAGTGATCAAATCACTAATTAAATCTCTCATAAATACTGAGTCCAAATTCGATGGGCAATCGGATATCAAAGTCCATCGATATGAAACTCTGATCGAAGAGTCCCAAACTAGTGGGACTCTTGACCCTGGTACCCAAAATGTGTGGAACTCATGATCAGAGAATCTTGATTCTCAATCATAGAGTTCCAAACACGTAGGACTCAGAGTCCCTGAGCATTAGGACTCTTGGTCGAAGAGTCCCGTCCAGTGGGACTCTTCACCAGCCATCAGATCAGATAGAAACCTCTAATGTGTGTGATCCCGCAGGTTCGAACCTAAGCCGGTAGCACAGGAATCAATTTTTGTACTAATTAAAGTGACCATCTAGTAATGATACCCGATGTTTGGATAGGTCGAATAGTCACAATCGCAACATTCAGAACCAATGCGAATATGGTTACTGTATAATTCATCCTTTTTGACTCCTATGTATAGGATGACTCAGGGTTAAACTGTCAACCCTGATTAGATCATCCGAATCATGCTCAACTCAAACAGTCCTGTGACTCCTCACTAGGACTACCCTGGTTAAGGTTTTACTAAATTAAAATACGACTATACACAGCTCCTGAACTAGAGTGGTCAATTCCATCTTGACACACGCACCGACAAGTCAAGTACTTGACTACATCCAACAGCCTTCCGTCACTGAATTAGAAATTTAGATAGTCTAGTACCTAAGTACAGTGAGTTGCTTGCAAGTCACCATGACGGTCTCAGATCGGAGGGACAATTATACCCATATCCCATCGGAGTAAATCTTGACAGCAAAAAAAGCTACAGAGTCGGTCACGTTCAGTGCAGATGTACCCTTACATCTCTCCTGTATGCCATACCAGTGTCTCCACACTCCTTGGTTAAGAGGACAACCAACCCATATGGCACACAATGACCTATGCTTGATAAACGTTGTCGTCCTTGGTAACAACGTATCATTTGGTCACGAACTGGTTTAAGGACTAAACGACAAATCCTCCTTTGTCGAGTCTAAATAGTCCTAAGGACTTTATCACAATACAGGAGTTCATTAGAAGATGAAATAATTTATGATGAAAAATATCAAAATAACTTTTATTTATTTATAATTCATATACTAATACAAGAAAGAGCACAACCGTCAACAAGCTGACGATTGGCTTTAGGACACTATTCCCAACATAATGGATTTCAAAAATTTAAACTAAAAAATTTTAAATATTAAATTCTTAAACCAATACCTTCTTGATGATTAACAATCATATAAAATATTTTTATAATAAAATTTAAGGGATAGAAGAATATCTACAACGCTTATTCCAAAACTCCAATAGAACCTCCACCAGGCATCCAAGTGTTCGCCCTCCAACGGTGATCCACACAGGGCTTGGATCAGGATACTAACTCCTTAGGATAATTTTTCCTCCAAAATTTTTACTCTGAGAATTTTTTTGGATAGCAGAACCTCAGGGCCTTCTTCCTCTCCTCCTAGCCTTCTTATCTCTATCTTTCTTATCTTCTTGTCTTTTTGATATCTCTTCCTAGGTCCTTGTCCTAAAATCAAACTTGTTCTTACTATTTTAGAACTTGTCCTAACAAGGGAAGGAAGGAAATAATTGGACAAGAGGAGAGACTTGTATAAGAAAGAAGAGATTAGGATTTTCTAAATGAATCTGAACCCCGACGCATGTCCCCTTTTATATTTGAAGATCGGAGGCTTATCCAATCATCTCACACCCTTCCAATCAATTTCTCATACCCATTTTCACACTATTCTACCCTTCACATGTTGGTCCAAGTCTGATCTCTTACATGGAAGCATCAAAATTAATTCTAATAGTCACTTCACGTAGAAGGACTCTTCAAAAAAAATTCTACAGTGTTTCTTTGAAGGGTCGCGCAACTTTTTTAATTGGTGCCTCACTTCTCCACCTTTGATCAGTGCATAAAGCCATCCAATGGTCCACAAGGGAGGCGGTAATCAAAAGTAGGCATGAAAAAGAATTCGAGATGAATTGACGTGAATAAATTTTAAGAGACCTTAACCACTTGGACTCTTGGTCTAAGTGGCACCAATCTTGATAGGGGCAATTAGGATTTGGATAAGATCAAGTCTTACTTGATCAAATTCCATCTATTCAACCAAAACTTTGAAGCCAACTTAAAAAGCCATGCCCCATATGAATTTTAGCTTGAAACATTAAAAGATAGGCTAGGAAAGGGGCATCCCATTCCCATCTCATGGGACACCAATCTGAATTCTACGCTGCCAACAAACTTTCCCATACAACAAAAAATTATTTTGTGAACGTGGATGCCTGAATTTATATGCCAACAAATTTGAATCAATCAGCTAAGGGTTAACCCAATTTGAAATCAAAATTGGTTTGAGTTTAATTGGATTTAATTAGCCCAATCTGGAATCAAATTTGAACTCGATTCAAAACAAGGAGCTAGGATTTACAACATGTGCTAGCATGTCTATCTTGCAAACATAATCTAATCCAATTAGACCCCTAATCAATTCTCTTTGTATGTGATCCATTGGGTTCTACATCTATCCAGCAGTGGATCTAAGTGCAAGTTGATCTGATTTGATTAGAATTTAATCTAACTAATCTAGATTCAATTGAGCTAACTCGATTTTAGCAATTAGAATCTTTTCTAATTCATGATTGAATTAAACTCTTTAATTTGATCAAACCTATAAGATAAGATTGATGTTTAGCAATATATCGTGTCTATCTAAAAGATATAAAATTTTGATAAAAATATCAAAAATATCCTTCAGTGAAAAGTTACCATGTAATTCGATCTTCCGATCATCCTGCATCCCGAATATGACTCTGGATATGAAATGATATCAAATTCAATATCATATTCATATTTTTCTTAATCTTTAATCATGATTTGATTAATAAAATATTAGAAATTTTTTTTAATTTTTATCCCACTTTGATCAAAGACTTTCTGAATCATCAATCGATTAGAGTAAGTAGAATGCGATCTCCTCTTACCAAAAGTGATCGATTCCATGTTGGCCTGCTAACAACCTCCATACATATTCTATCATATCCAGAATACCTCGTACATGACTAAATCATAAATGAGTATGAACCAAAATATAGATTCATGTACATAAAATTCTAAGGTAGTCTCAGTTTAAAAGATTACATGCACAACTCCCACTATAAGAAAATATCTTTTGATGGGTAAGTTGATTCCATAAGATATTTCTTAAGTTGGATCAATTCAGCAAACTCATTCTCTAATGAGCACCCACATCCTTATATTAGTGTCTCACACAAGTGGCTTATGAGATCAACTTCCTTCTTCATCGAGCATATATAGGAAGTGCCAGTCTATCCAGAATATTGATCTTGTACTCAATGCTCCTATGACTAGAAATATTCTAAATCAGAATTTTTAGAATTTTAGGTCTCATAGGTATGATCTCATCATAACCCTGAAGCCATGGTCCTGATTCATGGAGTTCATCATTATCATTACAAAAGTAAGATGCAGCCTATGATGAAAAATAAATATTTTTTATTTTTAAAGAATCAATTACATGAGTTCGGAAGATTACAAGAAAAATCTATCAAAATATAAAATTTGATTGGCTTGTAAGGCATATTCCTTTCATCAACCATCCTTACCACTGAGCATACATAAGATGTGCCAGTCTTATCGATATCATTGATTTCCATCTCAATAAATCAATGACTGAAAATATTTTAGGTTAGGGCTATCAAGGATTTAGGTTTCACTAATATGATCTCATCATGGTCCTAAAATCATTATCCAGATCGATGAGGTTCATTATAATCTTTAAATAATAATAAGATGTAGCATATAATGAATCAAAAAGCCTATTTTATTAATTAACAATGTCAGATACATGAGTTTGAAAGATAAATTATAGAAAAACATCCCATTGTATCCCATATGTGATTGGCTTATAGGGCATTATTCTTTCATAAAATTTATTCTACGCATATTAGATCGACGTGGCTCTGATACCACTGTTGGTTTTCAGGGTGATTCGTATGCAAAAATTTTTTTGATTACCCAAATTGCAATAGAAGCAAATATAAAAATAATTTTATATCTAAGCATGCAGATTTAAAATTTAAATTGCACCTAGCATCATCTAACATGCATAAATAAATTTAAGATATAGATCTAAAATCATAAAATAGGAAAGAAAAATTATAGCTAAATGCTTTTTCCTTTTACATCCTCGAATCGGATCCTGCAGATGTCTAGGATTTGCATCTGAGCCGTGCAAGTGCCCGATCTTTGCTGGTATCCATACAGAGGTGATCCCAATCCGAACTCCAAAGCCACCGATGTGCTAGCATCCTTGCAGGCTTTGTTCTTCAACTTGGATTTGGACCCTTTTTCTTATATTACTTGAAGCAGCCATTGGCAGATTTCTGGGGATTGAACCTGATCACCAAAAAAGATCAAGAACCCATCTTAATCTTTTTTTTCCTGTCTAAAACCTTCCTTTTATCTTAGATTTGATCTAGAGGAGGGAGATATGGGGTGTGGAAGGGAGGGAATAAGGAGGGAAGAGGATGTGGAACATAGGCTTGCGGCAAGAAAGAAAAGGAACTCTTAAAAATATCGCATGCCCCAACTCCCCTCTTTTATTTTGTCGCACAAATTAGGGGGTAGTTTCCATGCCAAAAACTAACTTTAATCATATTAGAATTGGTTTGAATTAGTTAGGCTCAATCTCTATCTAGATAGATGTCCTAACTAATCAAGAAACCATGTAACAACCTCTCCACACCCCTTCACATGCACCAAAGAAAAAGCCAGCGAGAAAAATCATCACCCCATCTCTTTTTTGGTCAACCAATTAGAGAGAGAAGCCCAAAAAATCTAAGTTCAAAGGGTCAAGGTCAATTTGATTTAAACTGGATCCAAATTGAGTTCAAATTGAGTCTGAATTGAATTGAATTTGAAAGGCTGTTAAGTCTGATCCAATCAAGATTGAAATCTAAATTTGATTTGAATAATTAAACTCAATTAGTATTAAACCTATAATAGCTAACATACATAGCAAGGATCCAAATAGTTAGGGATCAAGAGAACATGCAGTCAAATTAAGTAGTCTCACTGCGAATAGCCAATATGCTATAGGTCAAAGGACCAATCACACCACTGTAGTATCGAGAAAATCACTGACGAGTGAGTAGACATCTAAGTGATTTCTCATAGTGATCACACTCAATGTAAATTATTCTCTAACAATCACCTGCACTCTTATCTTAGTGTCCCCGCACTGCAAACTCAAGACTCATCTGTCTGGAAGGGAGGTGATCTAGCATCGATCTTAATGAGATCAATCACTATCCTCCGTGATGATCCTACGATCAAGAGTATTCAAAAATTAACCACTAATAATGTATGTCTCAAATTCTCAACACCTTGAAATATATAAAATTATCTTTATTAATTTCTAGGATAATTCATGGACACATATAACATAAATGGTTATAAAAACTATCCAACAAGTACAAAATATATCCTACAATTTTGGTATGCATCAGTCAAAATTGACTTTTAGGACATACATCTAATACATATCTCACCCAATTAGACAAGACTAACTGCCTGATCCTCTTTTCTTCTTACGGCTCTTCAGCCTCATCTATAAATAAAAGCCCACAAGAGACTCCCAAAGTATGAAAAACCTCTCTCTTAACATGCTCACTCCTTTCTTTTGTTGTCTAAAATTTTAACTTAAGCATCGGAGGGTCCCCGTCGGAGCCACATCCAATCAAAAAAATTTTTTGTAGGTCCTGTCGTCACCAATCTACCTTCACGATCTAACTCTAGTCAATCCGATCTCGAGACAAAATTCTTTCGCAATACGTAATAAGATGCTTTGCATATTTATGGAGAGAGTTCTTCATGAGTATGCGATAGTTACCATGACTCTTAACTCATGATTTGGGATCAGGGCCATGACACACATGATACATGTGACCAGCTTTTGTGGACTATTGCTAATCTGAAAAAATTTTAGAAGTATTTTTCTTCTCTTTTCTCCTATTTTCTTCCATCTAAGGTTTCTATCAATGGGAAGACTAAAAAAAATCTTTCCCTCTAGATCTATATCCTCTCTTCTTTCTACCTTCTTGGAATAAAAAAAAAATTTCATTTTTAGATTAGTAGATGTGATTATTGCAACTCTATCTCCTCCAACCCTCTTTCACTCCACCTTCACCGTTCCACTTGCCTCTCATCAGTGGAAAAAATCCTCTCATTCACTTGCCTAAGACCCCCCTTCCTCAGCTTTTTGGTTAATAATCCATTCCTTTTTAAAGATGTCTCCTTTAGGCCACTTCCCTATGAATAAAATGGGAACGTCATCTCCTCCCTAGTTGAAAGCCCAATACTTTGGGTTTGTAGATCCTGCATCTTTTATACCATCAAGACTAGCCTTACAAGCCTCCAATAATCTAATTTATTCATCTTTTCAGATTTTGAATCATTTTTCTTTATTTTTTTGTGTTTAGTTTATTTTTTGGTAGTTTTTTTTGTTGGCCTCTTCTCCATACATTATTCTATCATTTATGTTGTTTTGTATTTGTTTGGCAGGAAAGGAGAATGGTGCCGTTGATTTGGAGTTTTTCGAGTGGACTAAGAGCTTGTAAGGGAGATTAGGTTTGTAAGTCGTTACCTTCTTTTTTTTATTGATCTCTTTTCTCATAATTTATTTATAATAAAATTTTAATTATTTAAATTGGATACTTTTATGTCAATTCTTTTTGTCCCTAAGCAATATGACATCGTATAAGCAAACCATGTAATAACTCTGTTGCACTAGGATAACATAAATTGGAGCTAAGATTTGAATTAAAATAATTTAAAATTTTGATGACCCAATTATACTAAATAAAAATTTGGGATGAAATTAAAAATCTCAAAAATTTTAAATTTTTTTACATAATTAAGTCTTTATTATTTTGATCTTGTTATAGGCCTTTAGGTATAATTTGATTTCTTTGTTTTTTTTATTTGCGCTACCAGGTATGAATCATTTTATACCTTTTACCTGGATTTCTCCAACCGTATCAAGGCGAAGAGAGGAGATGCGACGACAGGCGCCCGGATCTGGCGACAAGGAGAGCTCCGGCAGTGTGGAAAGCTCTAGCGGCGAGGAACAATCCGATAGTGAAGAGATCTCCGGCAGCAAGCAAGACCATTCAGTGAAGCCTGTATACAGCGGAAGTAGAACTTCGATCTTCGGCGCAGGAAAGGTGCGGCAAAGAGAGCTCCAGCCACGGAAAGGTAGCGGCGATAAGATCTCCGACGAAGGGCCGGGATCGGCGATAACAAAGATATGGATGATGAGTGGCAAGGAAAGGACAGGTGAAGGGAAGAGAGGGAGAATGGCTGACGACGGAGGAGAATCAATTCGACGCAGATTAGAGAAATAAGGTTGTTTTTTGGGTGATTCGGAATAACATGGTTTCAGGGATTGAAACAGAGCACTGCGGAAGGAAAAATCGTGAGCGAAGATGACGATGGTCAAATTTCCAACCCTTAATTAATTAAAGGGTAAAAACGTAATTGCGTAAATCTTAATTAATTTCTAAATTAAACAGAAATGGTTTCCAACGGTGTTAGAAGAGCCGTTATCTTAGGGGCATTTGTGCAAAAATAAAGTTTTGCAATAAGCATTTATTTATTATCCCAAAATTGTGGTTTCATCATTTGCTTTCAAACGGATCCACAAAAAAAAAAGAAAGGGGTAATAGAAATTTGGCTGTAAGAGGATTCAGCATCACATTAATGATCAAACGAGGGAAGAAAAGCCTTAAACACCAAATACTGTTTGTAGAAGGCAAAGACATGCTGGTCTAAGGTGCTTGGTAGTTGGAGGCTTTTTTTTTTTCAGTTCTTGAAGTAGGGCCGGCAAGTTGCATCGGTTGACTTTTTTTTTCCAAGATGAAGAAGAATGACGCACTACCGACATACAAAACTTCAGCCACCAGACGGCATCTCCGAGGGACAAATTATACATAAAATAATAAACCTAACACTTATAGGGATGTTATTTTATTTTTGTACATCATAAAGTAGAGAGAACAACCAAGATTATATGGCGCTCGGTGCAAAAACATCTTGCACTCCAAATTCGGTCGATACCCAGATATTCCAGTGTAAATGCACCATGCCATTCATAGCATTCATACGGCACGATTACGCCAATGGCTACATACACTAACACCCTACCAAAAATATGTGTATAAAATAAAGATGCAGTCAGGATTGTATTTTTAGCCACATAAATTCAACATGGATGTGATTTTAGATTCTTCCTTACCATTTTATGTTGCTGGTATCAATCCTTGTCTTCCTTTTTAGCTTCCTTTATTAGAAATTTCCATTTGAAATTCCTTAATACTAACTTTCTCAATTAAGCCATTAAAAAAGAGTAGAAAAAGAAAAGCACTTTGATGGATCTCCTAACTTTAACTAAAATAAAAAATTAGAATTTCTCTCTTGAGGTAAAGGAAAAAAATGATTAATAAAATTCTTAATAGTTTTTTATTTCTAAAATCCTAACATGGTCCTATGGGTAGCAATTAGGTCATATCGAATTGAATGCATATCAGGTTGGATATGGATCAGAATTAAGAATTTGTCAAACCAAATCTAACCTATTTATTAAATATTTCAAAATTTTATATCCAAACCTAATATATTTTTTAAATAGGTAACCCGATCCAATCTACATTAATCATTTATTAAATGGAATGAATTAAGTTTAATGGATGAAACAAGTTAAGTAGGGTTTTAATGGGTTAAATATTTAAATGGGTTTAACAAGTAAAGTTGTTTATGTTAAACAAGGTAGAAACAAGCTAAGTTCAAAAATTTATTATCATGAAATCCATGACATCCGAAACTCTAGACCCAAGATCCCTTGACTAATTGCAACTAATAAACAAATAACAAGATAATGATAATGTAGTTTAAATAAGTACCTTTTATGCTAAATTTTCAATTTTCACAGAGACACAAGTATATGCCCTCCATAGGTGATTCACACAGAAATCGCTCCAAGAATAGGACTCCTTATGCCAAATTCTTGTTGATGAGTTCTAACCAATAGAACTCAGTTTGACCTAATCTGATCAAACCCACACCTTGACTTAGACTTGGCCTCTCATTGGCTTGGACTTGGACTCCTAAACCCTGTCTTCCTTCCTCTAATTTTCTCTTAATTCTCTTCCTAAACTCTTATTTTAAAATCGGGCAGACTAGTCTTAATATTTAGATAATGTCTTATAAGACAAGGAAGGGAATAGGACAAATAGAGTTGGAATACCGAATGAATTCTGCTACCCCCCATATATAACAATAGAAGGGGTGCAGAAAGGTTTAGATATGCCCATTCACACGTCCATAAAATCAGCGTATTAGAAATTAAGAGTCTTATAAGAGAAGGACTCTTAATTATAAGATATGTCGCTTCAGCCTTCTCGCACATCTGTCAGCAAAAGGAGATGCATGCAATGCCCTTCCATAAATCAAAAAATTTTTGATTTTCCCACATGGATAGCCCTTTGAACGAGGCTTCTAATGGCATAAAAATCAAAGCATGAATATATCTCAATCATGAGAAACATTGGCATGAAGTCGCAACTCCTGCACTTCTTTCTTCCATGCATGCAGAGATCTTTGGGGCACCTCACGCCCCATCTGGCCATGGCATACTTTAAAGTTTATGCCATCCAGATAGAAGGCTAAGAGAGCTTCATCATAGGCATAGAGATCAATTTATCTAGAGTTTAAAATTTCTTTACTGATAGAAACAAACTCAGCCTTATCCCTTGATGCTAAACATGATAGAGTACCAAACCACTTGGACTCTATAATTGGTGCCTCAAATGGCTATGTTAAATCCAAAAAAAATTTAGATAAAAGTGGTCTAAGATAGAACCTAACCCAATTTAATTAATGGCTCAATTGGGTGAAGAAAAAATGGATAGGTCAAAGCATGTATTTTTAAAATTTTACAGTGAAAAATAAAAGATTAAATATTTTAATCTTCTAAACATGCCTTGAATCAGATCTAAACTACCAATTAAGAATCTATAACATAAAAAATTTATATATAAAATCTGATATAAAATAAAAAATTGCATCGATTACATCGATGCTCTGAATCTGATCTAACCTTTAAATCACATCGATTGAGTTTAGAACTCATCACCTTTTCACAGATCGATGATCACTACTACTGGTAGGCATGATATGAAGCTCTCATTGATGTTGAGTAGTTGCACAGATCATCCGACCTCTACAGATTGTCCACTTGAAGTCCTAATCGGATCTTCCTTCATGAGAGGCTAGCTCGCATCGAAGGCTCTAGATAGCTGATCCAAGCTTCTTTCTTTGGATCTCTTGGACTCTTCTGAATTAGAATACAAAGCTTTACAAGAAGATGATGGTGTGGAAGATTGAACAAGACTCATTCTTATATTTTTCTTCTCACAAAATCTAGAGTTAAAATCCTAGACCCTACACCTCACACTCGAGAGGAAGAACACTTCCTCTGTTTTCCAACTCTCAGGTTTTTGATGCCAAAAATTACTTCTAATCTCACACAAAATTGATCCCTTCTTAAGGATGGCATCCCATAGAAGATAAGGATAAGAAAAAGGTAGTTTTGGTTCAATTTCAAATATTGATTGATACTTATCTCAATTCAAATCAAATTTGAATTAAATTTTGAACCAAATTTTATCCTCATCTTATGAACTCAGAGAAGGGTCGACCAACATCATATTGGTGCAAAAATATCTCATGCAAAAATACTTTATGTATGGAGAAAGATGATGGTGTGAAGAGAAGAGTCCAACTCAATTTGGACTTTAGGTTTTCATTCAAATTCAAACCTATTTAAATATAAATTTAAATCAATCAATTTTTAATTTAAAAAAAATCAGATGTGGATGTGAAAAAATTTTTGGACATGAGAAAAAATTATGAAAAAAAATTTTTATCGCATGAAGAATAAGAGGGCGTAAAGAAAGGAGGTGCAAGGGATTTGAATTTGAATTATTTTTTCATCCAATTAGATTCTTAACCCAACCAAATTAGGTTAGAACCAATTAGACTACTAAACTTAATCTAATTAGATAATAAATAGCTTTAATTAAATCTCAATCAAATTAAAAATTAATCAAACTCAAGTTCTGATCAAATCAGGAATCGAATATCCTTAGCGATTAGGTCATCTCATAACCTAATTGGGTCAAACCAGATTGAATCCAATTCAATTAGATTTGATTCAAACCTCAATGCTTAATTAAATTGAACTAATTAGTAATCTAATTACTAATCAATCCTCCTATAATTCATCAATAATTAGTGAATTAATTTATTACAATTTTTGCACAGGGTTAATCATCAATCGACTTGACTGTTTTACCCTAGAATGATTCTTAATCGTCGATCAGCCATATGATAAGTTAGAAACTTTTTTTGAGTGTGACCCCATAGGTTTGAACCTAAGTTGGTAGTATAAAAATAATCTTTCTATACTAATCAAAGTGACCATCTAGCAATGATACCCGACATCCAGATAGGTCGAAAGATTACGAAGCATCATTCAAGAATCTATTGGCATATGGTTATCGTATAATTCATCCTTTTGATCCAAATGCTCAAGATGATCTAGGATTTAACTATCAACTTTGATATGGTCATCCATATTATATTTTAATTTTTAAAATCCATAACATGGATTACCCAGACCGAGGTTTTATTGAATTGAAACACACTGATACAATAACTCCTACTTATTTGGAGGGATCAATTTCATTTTGACTCACACACCGACTTCTCAAGTACTTGATTGTGTCCAAAAATCTTTCATCATCTGAATTAAAAATTCAGATAGTCTGACATCAAAGCACAGCGAGTTGCTTGCAAGTCACCGTGGTGATCTTAGGTCGGAATGATACTTATACTCATATCCTTCGTGAGCTACTCTTGACAGCAGAGTGCTCAGCAGTTGGTCATGTTTAATGAGATGTACTCCTACATCTTACTTACATGCCAGTGTCTACACACTCGTTGGTTAAGAGGACAACCTACGTACATGGCACAACACGATCTATACTTGATATAACTATCATCCTAAAAATAATATATCATTTGATCATAAACTTAAGGTTTAAGGAATAAACGATATATCCTCCTATATCAAATCAAATAGTCCTAAGGACTTCATCATATAATAGGAGTTCAAAAAAGATGTACATAGTGATGAGAAAATCAAATAACTTTTATTAATTCAACAATTCATATACAATTACAATAATAAGCTCACCTGTCAACAGACTGATGATTAATTTTGGAACACAATTTTCAACAACTCCCACTTGGACTAAAGCCAATCGATATAGTATCGTATATCCATCTTTGATTTATAGTCTTCGAACTCTTTGACACCAAGGGCTTTAGTAAATGGATCGATCAGGTTCTGCTATCCATCGATCTTTTAAAGCTTGAGGTCACCTTGATCCATGATCTCCCAGATTAGGTGGTAGCAGCGTAGAATGTGCTTGGTCTGCTGATGTGACTTTGATTCCTTCGCTTGAGCAATGATGTCAGTGCTATCGTAGTACAACAAGATGGGGCTATTAAGGGAGGGTGCCACTTTGAGCTCATTGATGAATTTTCATAACCACACAGCTTTTTTCACAGCATCGGATGCTACAATATATTTTGCCTCGCAAGTAGAGTCGACCATAGTGTGTTGCTTGAAACTCTTCCAGTAGATTGCTCCATTATTCAGGGTATAAATATATCTCAACATACTCTTGCTATCATCATGATCCGACTGAAAATTAGAGTCTGTAAATCCACAAGTTTTAAGTTGGATTCTCTACAGATAAGCCACTGATCCTTGGTATTTCTTAAATACTTAAGGATGGTCTTTACAACCTTCCAGTGGTTCTCACCTAGATCGGACTGGTATCTACTCACTACCCCTAGTGGGTATAACACATCGATCGCATACATATCATGGCGTATATTATAGATCCCACTGTCGAAGTATATAGAATTCTACTCATATGCTTTCTCTCTTGAGGAGTTGTCGGACAATCACTCTTCAAGAGAGAAATTTTTTGGCCTATCAGAAGATAGCTTTCCTTAAAATTCTCCATGTTGATCCTTTTCAGTACAGTATCAATGTACATCGACTAGGATAATCCAAGTAATCTTTTAGATCTATCTCTATAGATCTTCATCCCAAGGATAAACGATGCTTCTCCTAAGTCCTTCATGGAGAACTTCATCCCAAGGATGAACGATGCTTCTCCCAAGTCCTTCATGGAGAACTGTGATGATAACCAAATTTTTATTTTTTATAATATAGGGATGTCATTTTTAATTAAGAGAATGTCATCCACAACAAAATAAAAAATACTATCACAGAGTTATTAACCCACTTATATATGCAGGGTTCCTCTCCATTCTTAGTGAAGCTATACGTTCTGATTACTTTATCAAAATGTATGTTCCAACTTTGAGATGCCTGCTTAAGTCTATAAATAAACCTCTGAAGCTTACACACTTTAGACTCATCTATGGATATGAAATCTTCAGGTTGTATTATATACACCTCTTCTTCCAGCTCTCCATTTAAGAAAACTATTTTCACATATATTTGATAGATTTCATAGTCCAGATGTGCTGCTATCGGAAGCATGATCCGAATGGACTTGAGTATTACCATAGGAGAAAATATCTCATCATAGTCAATATCATAATGTTGACAATAACTCTTGGCAACCAGATAGACTTCATAGGTCTCCACCTTTCCGTCTGTGCCCCTCTTCCTTTTGAAGATCCACTTACACCCTATGGGTTTTATTTCTTCAGGTGGGTCAATCAATGTCCATACATTATTGACCTTCATAGACTTCATTTTGAATTTTATGGCTTTAGCCACTTATCAGAGTCAGACCTCTACATCACATCCATATAGGTGATCGGATCCTTATTGTTCTCATCGAGTTCAACTAGATCATCATGTCAGATCAAGAAACTGTAGTATCTATTCGATTGATGTGATACTCTATCAGATCTTCTTAAAGATATTTCTACAATAGATTTTAGATTTGATCTAATCAAGTCTGACTCTATAGGTTTACTAGATTGTGTCAGTTCTTCTACCAATCAAACTTCATCAAGTTCAATCTTTGAGGCATTAGTTTCTACACCAAGGAACTCCTTTTCTAGAAAGGCATTAGTTCAATCTATGTATTCATTAGCAAGGTAGAAGTAATATCCTTTTATCTTTTTTGGGTATCCTACAAATAGACACTTATCAGACCTAGGTTCCAGCTTGTCAGTTTTCAAATGTTTGACAAAAGTCAGATATTTTCAAATTCTAGGTGAGAGAGTGCTGGCTTACGTTCTGTCCACATCTCATGTAATATTTTACTTACGGATTTACTCAAAATTTTATTTGAAATATAACAAGCTGACTTGAGTGCATATCTCTAAAAGAAGATTAGCAGACTTGTAAAGCCCATCATAGACCGAACCATGTCTAACAGGATTTGATTCTTCTTTTTCGATACACCATTATGCTGTGGTGTTCCAGAAGAGGTTCATTGTAAGAGAATCACATTTTCTTCTAAGTATGTCAGAAACTCACGGGAGAGGTATTCTCCTCCTCAGTCGGATCGAAGAGTTTTAATACTCTTTTCAGTTTATTTTTTTATTTCATTATGGAATCGTTTGAATATTTCAAACGATTCTGACTTATGTGTCATTAAGTAGATGTGCCCATATCTCGATAGGTCATCTGTAAATATAATGAAATAATAATATCTATCTCTGGTATTGGTGTTCATCGATCCACATATATTAGTATGTATCAGACCTAAAACTTCACTAGCTCGCTCATCTTTTTAGTAAAAGATGATTGGGTCATTTTTTCAAGAAGACAGGACTCACAGGTTAGAAGTGATTCATAATCACTGACTTTGAAGATTTTCTCTTATGTCAACCTGTTTATTCTGCTCTTGTTAACATGACCTAATCTATAGTGTCAAAGGTAGATATAGGAGACATTACTAATTCTAGGATATTTACTGGATGTGTATATTACACTAGTAGGTTGTGATAATATGTAAATATCATTGTTCAACTGTCCATTCATCACATTAACACTATTTATAATGATATTAAAATTATTTTTTTTATTAAAATTTCATAACCGTACATGGCCAAGAGGCCTATAGAAATAATTTTCAATAAAAAAAAGGACAAAAGTGACATTCATTAAGAACAATTATATTGGACTTGAATACAAGCCTAACAGTCTCTAACGCTAGAATTGGAACTGATCTTCCATCTCTAATATTAAGGAACCTTTCGCCTTCTTCAAATCTCCTACTGACCTACAGACCTTGAAACAAATTATAAATATTAAAAAATCTTTTAGTATCTAATATCCAGATAGTAGAATCATAAATTAAAAAATTATAAGGTGTTATCATATAATTATCTTGTCCAGCAACAATTTGCTTCTTTCTCGACCTGTTCGGATCTAAAGAGGCAATATGCTGAGGATAATTTCTCTTTGAGTGCCCCTGCATCTTGCATTAGAAGCATTCTACCTAACTCTGATCAGACTTGAATTTCTTGATCTAACTGGGCTGGGGTGCCCCAGCACTTTGCATCTTTTTCTTGTTCTTCTTGTTCTTTTTTCCTTTCTTAAAGGGTTGACGTCCAGAAGAAGATCCTCCCACAACATTCACCGACTCCTTGTGGAGCCGATGATCCTTCTCAAAGTTCTGCAGCAACCCCAGCAAACCGTAGTAGTTGACCACAGGCTTTGTCATTTAAAAATGAGTAAGAAAAGGGAGGTAGGACTTGGACTGAGAGTTCAGAATGGTATCTTTCTTCAACTGCTCATGCAAGAAGAAGTCGAGCTTGCTTAGGCACTCAATCATCTCGATCATATATAGTACATGATCAGTGTCTGATGCTCCTTCCCTTATTCGAGCATTATGTTGGGTTTCGATGGTGCAGCAGAAGAACTAGATGTTTAAAATTTTTTATTCGAAACACCTGATGTACTGGAAACCCTAATGCCCAAAAATCTTTGACTATATCAATCAAAGTACTATAAATTAAACTTGGATAAGAAGTATACATGTAGCACTAATCTTAATTTTATGAGGCATCCAAGTGTCCACCCTCCAACAGTGCCACATAAAAATTGAACCAAAGATAGCACTCTTTCTTCTCCTTGCTTCAAGAGTTCTAGCACCTAAAATTCGACTAGCCTCGTATCGATCAGATTTCTTTAAGAACTTGACTCCACCCTCTTAGAACCTCCTCTAGACTTCTAATTCTTCTTCTTTTGGACCTTCACAACCCTTGTTAGGATCAGATAAGGCTTTGTCTTAAATCTCAAAGCCTTGTCCTAAAATTAGGATGGATTATAAGAAAGAAAGGGGAGCAACAGAGAGAAATTGAAAACCCGATCTGAATGCCTCGGACACCCAGTGTCTAGGCCTTTATATAGCCACTAGAGGGACACCAAAAGAGAGAGACATACCCCATCCAAGAGGCTTATTTGATCAGATTAGCAAAGATAAGAGTTCCTTCAAGTAGAAGGACTCTTATCAATGATACGTCGATCAGCACCCTTATCTGCGTGCATGACCAGAGAAGGGATGTTTTCGTGTCCCTTCTCAAATTAGAAAAATCTATAAAAATCCACATGGATAGGAAACTCAATATTGATCTTAGCTCACCTAATAAGGAGATCAAAAAGTCAATAAAAAGAAGTGATCCTCACACCTCTTCACGCAAGTGCTGATCACCATGCGCATGCATGCAAGGGAGCTTCCAACATCCGTTTGGCCATCTGATAAGTCTGAAAAAATTTTAAAAAAAATAAAAAAATAGAATATCAAATGTGGAACATTATCACAAAAAATTGTTCCAATTTGAAAGCATTTGATTAGGAGAAAAATTCTCCAAAATGCAAAGAGATGCGATGCTTTTGTGTGTGTGCGCGAGCGACCCTTCTTGTTTCCAATTTTTCTCTATCTCAAAAATTTTTAAAAAAATCCATCTCATACTTTGAGATGTGCAACAGAGGATGGAGAGTGATATAAGCTACCACACATATCTTAATCCCATGCCAGAAGGTCTCTTTTCTTCTGCTCATGCCAACATGCATGCGCAAAACCTATTTTGCGCCAAGAGTCCACTACAACTTGGACTCTTCATAAATGACATTAATTTGGGATTTGACACCCCAATTTGGGTTCCTTTCAGGTGGCACAACCTAACCCAAATGTCCATCAAATTGAGCTAGCTAATTAGCAAGGGATGATATCAAATTGATCTCCAAAGAAGCAAGGGTTTTCACACGTGCTAGCATACTTATCGGAATCCTGATTGAATCCAAAATTCCAATCAACCTTTTTCAAAAGGATCCTTGGTCAATTTTCATATATGTGTGACCCATTGGGTTCCACATCTAGTCAGCAGTAGGTCTGGGTGTAAGCTGATCAAATTTAATTAGATTTCAATCCAATTGATTTAGATCTAATCGAGCTAATCCAAGTTCAATAATTAGAATCCTTTCTAATTCATGATCGAAGTAAACTCTTTAATTTGATCAAATCTACGAGTCAAGATTGATGTCTAGCAATGTATCATGACTATCCAAAAGATATAAAATTTGATAAAAATACTAAATATACCCTTCAATGATAAGTTACCATGTAATTCAATCCTTGATCATCCCTGCATCCTAAATATGTTCATGAGTATGGAATCATATCAAACTCAAACATATATTCATATTGATTCTCAATTAACCAATGATGACTCCAATGAAGAAGCATTAGAAACTCTTTCTAATCTCCTTCCTGCTTTTGGCCAAAATTTTTTTTCGAGTCATCTAGGAATGAGAATTCACAGGATGTGATCTCCTCTTACTAGGAGTGATCGATTCTATGTTAACCTACTCACAATCTTCATACACACTCCACCATATCCAGAACACCCCGTACATGTCTTAATGCCATGCTTAGGTATAAACTAAAATATGAGTTTATGTGCACAAGATTCTATGATGGTGTCAGGTCTAAGGATCACTTGCACAACTCTCACTTTGAGAATCATCTTTGATATGCAAGTAAGACTTTCATAAGATATTCTCTTTCATCGAGTCAATTCAATGGACTTATTTTTCAAATGAGCACCCACATCCTTGTATTAGTATCCCATACACAAGTGGCTAGTGAGATCTACCACCCTCTCCATCGAGCATACATAGGATGTGCCAGTCTATCCGGAACATTGATCTCCGACTCAATGCTCCTACGATCAAGAATATTTAAGATTAGGGTTTTAGGTCTCACCAGCATAACCCATTCATGTCTCCTAAAATAATTACCTTAATCTTTGAGATTCATCATTATCTTAATCATAATAAGATGTAGCTAAAATAATGAATCAATGCCTCAATGTCATTACCTGAGTTGAAAAATTACAAAGAAAAATTCCATCGCAACACACTTGCGATTGGCTTATAAGGCACTCTTCTTTCAATCTTCCACTTGTATTAAAGCCAATTGCCTTTGTATCCCATACAATCAAGATGATGATCATATAGCTACTATGGTATGATCTTAGTGAATAGGTCTGCTATATTGTTCTTTGTGTCAACTCGTTCAAAGACAACATCTTATCTTTCTATAATTTTTCAAATAAGGTGAAAGTGTCTAAGGATGTGCTTGGATCTATAATAAGACCTAAATTCTTTAGCTTGAATTACAGCTCCAGTGTTATCATAATAAAATGGCATTGGTCCTTCAATCTCAAGAATGATTCTTAAATCCATGATGAATTTCTTCATCTAGACAGCTTTCTTAATGGCTTCACTAGCAGTGATGTACTTTGCCTCAGTAATTGAGTCAGCTACTGTCTGTTGCTTGGAACTCTTCCAACTCACTATCCCATCATTTAGGATAAACATGTACTCTGATGTTGACTTGCTATCATTCGAATCAGATTGAAAACTAAAATATGTAAATCTCTCTAGTTTCAACTCTGATCCTTCACCATATATGAGAAAAATATCTTTAATTCTTCTTAGGTACTTCAGAATATTTTTCACAGTATTCCAATAATTCTCTTCTGGATCAACCTAAAATCTACTAGCTATGCCCAAAGCATAAGCTACATCAGGCCTGGTATATAGCATGGCATATATAATTGATTCTACAGCCAAAGCATAAGGAATTTCGTTCATCCTCTTCCTCTCTTTTGGTATCTTAGGACATAATTTCTTAGAGAGATGTATACCATAATTTACAGGCAGATAACCTCTCTTACTTGCCTCCATATTAAATTTCTTTAATATGAGATCTATGTACCGTGATTGGGATAAGCCTAACATCCTATTAAATCTATCTTTATAGATCTTTACACCCAGTATATAGGATGCTTTACCCAAGTCTTTCATGAAAAACTTATTTGATAGCTAAGTCTTGACTGATTGCATCATTGAGATATCATTCTCAATGAGTAGTATGTCATCAACATACAAAATTAAAAAATAATGACATTCCCACTTATTTTCTTATATACACACAGTTCATTCTTATTTTTGATAAAGCCAAACTCTTTGACTGTTATATCAAGTTAGATGTTCCAGCTCCTTGAATTCTATTTTAATCCATAAATAGATCTTAAAAGCTTGCATACATGATTTGTCCTCCTACTTGAGATAAATCTCTCTGACTGAGTCATATAGATCTCTTCCTCCAGATTATCATTAAGAAAAGTAGTCTTGACATCCATCTGCCAGATCTCATAGTCGTAGTATGAAAGGAATATGCCCTATAAGCCAATCAAAATTTATATTTTGATGGGTTTTCCTTGTAATCTTCCAGACTTATGTATTGATTCTTTAAATAATAAAAGGTATTTTTCATCATATGCTGCATCTTACTTTAGTAATGATTATGATGAACTCCATAAATCAGAAAAATAGATTTTAGATTATGATGAGATCATACCTATGAGACCTAAAATCCTAAAGTCCTAATTTAGAATATTTCTAGTCATAGGAGCATTGAGTCGGGGATCAATATTTCGGATAGATTAGCACTTTCTACATATGCTCGATGGAGAGGATGCCAGATCTCATAAGCCACTTGTATAAGATACTAATATAAGAAAGTGGGTGCTCATTAGAGAATGAGTTCACTAAATTGATTCGACTTAAAAAATATCTTATGAAATTTACTTACCTATCAAGAGATGTTTTCTTATAGTGGAAGTTGTGCATGTAATCCTTTGACCTGAGACTACCATAGAACCTTGTATACATGAATCTAAATTTTTTTGGTTCATACTCATTCATGACTTAGTCATATATGGGGTGTTCTAGATATGGTAGAATATGTATGGAGATTGTGAGGAGGTCAATATGGAATCGATCACTCCTGGTAAGAGGAGATCGCATCCTACTTGCTCTGATCGATTAATGATTCAGGAAGCCTTTGATCAAAGCAGAATAAAAATTAGAAAGAGTTTTTAATATTTTATTAATTAAATCATCATATAATATTGAGAGAAATATGAGTATGATATTAGATTTGACATCATTCCATATCCAGAGTCATATTCGGGGTGCAGGGAGATCGTAGGATCAAATTGCATGGTAACTTTCTACTGAAGGATATTTTTGGTATTTTTATCAAAAAATTTATATCTTTCAGGTAGACATGATACATTTCTAGATGTCAATCTTATCTTATAAGTTTGATCAAATTAAAGAGTTTAATTCAATCACCAATTAGAAAGAGTTCTAATTGCTGAAATCGGGTTAGCTCGATTGGATCTAGATCGGTTAGATTAAATTCTAATCAAATCAAATTGACATGAACTCAGACCTATTGCTGGCTAGATGTGGAATCTAATGGGTCACATACAAAAGATATTGATCAGGGGTCTAATTGGATTAGATCATGTTTGCAAAATTGACATGCTAGCATATGTTGCAAAAAACTAGCTCCTTGTTTCGAATCAGGTTTGAAGTTGATTCTAGATTGAGCTAATTAAAGATAAATTAATTAAAATTAATTTTAGGTTTAAGTTGGTTCATCCCTTGCTACATGTATCAAAAATTTGGAGCCAGGAAACCAAGTCTGCATGAGTCAAGAATTTTTTTTGTGCATGGGTGCAGTTTTTGTGTGCAGAACAGCTTTCGCATCCTATAAGATGGGATGCCTCATCCTTGAGCTTATCCTATGTTCCATGATATAATAAATTGTTGGATGATTCTTAACTTTATTTTGAGCACAAATAATTTTTTTTCAAGTTAAAATACCTTCTGGTTTAATCGTGAAAATTTGTTGAACTTGGAAATCCTGTCAGCCTGATCCATGCGCCTGACCAAGAGTCCAACTTGTGAAGGACTCTAACCCATTTCTCATACCACTTCTTAATCTGAATTTTTTTCTATGATATTATAATATTAGTACCTTGATTTTTAGCCATTATATGGATAAAATTATGTTGATGGGTGGTGAAAAAAAATTATGCCATGGGAAGCTGCATGACTCATCGGAGAATCATCGAGAAAAATATTCCGAAGAGTCCTTCTGCATGAAGCATCTCTTGGAATTTTTTTTAATGATTGCCATGTATCAAAAACTTTTAGATGGATATGAAAATTCATCAGGAGGTGTGAGATTTTTTGATGGATGCGAGATGTGAAGGAGGAAAATCGCTTTTCCTCGTAAGATCTTCCAGATTTCATCAAATCTGGGGGCGAAATAATTTTAAAAAAAAAATTATCCTATATATTTTAGATCTAATTCTCTAGATATAATTTTATTATCTGATATTTAAAATCTAAAATTAAATCTAAAACTATGATAAAAAAAATTACCTCAAGGATAATCTGATTACCCTGTAGATGATCTCTGCACAACCCGAGGTTCTGATGTAGCCACGCAAGCGCCTGACCTCTACCGGTATCCACTCAGATAGGATCTAGAACTTCTTCTCCTCATAAATCTATGCTCCAAAAATTAGATCTAAATCTGATTAGAAAGATCTTCAAAAGTCTTTCTGAAGTTGGAGCAGCAGCCTGTCGAAGAAATTTCGCAGCCTTCTGTTCCAGGCATCACCACGCCTTGGATCTTTGCCAGATGAACGTCCAACTCTTTGGATGTGAAGAGGGGAGAAAGGAGAGCAGGGTGGATATAGAGAAGAGGGAAGAGGGCAGTAGCTATTGGGTTTTGTGCATAAAATAATTTCATCCCTAAAACCCTAGGTGCAGCAGGGTTTATATAGACCCTGTCTGCTGTGCAGTGCCACATCATTCAACCAATCAAAAAATTTCAATAAATTTTGAAAAAAATTTGATTGATAGAGTGATGTCATTTGATCACATCAGATAAGAACCCCACCATCTCTCCTAATTTGGCACCAACATTGGATAAGCTCAATCAAGGTGGCGCCAAAGAGTCCATGTTTATCAAGACTCTTTGGTTCTTATCCATTTGGGGCGCTCACTTAAATCCAATTGGGCTCATGCCATAATCTGATTATGGCACCCAATTCAATTGGTTTTAGCATGTGGACACTCCACAAAAATCCTTCAATGAGCCCTCTTCAGTTTAAGACCCATATGTCAACTTTTGACAGATATCCTAAAATAAAATTGGCAGGTGCTAGGAATTAGCAGGTGCTATCTTAAATTCATCTCATGAATTAAGACAAGCCTTTTCTGAGCTAGACAAACTTCATTTAGACTGAGAAAAATCTTTCTAAGATTCTCTGGATGAGTCAAATCATATTTGGTTCAGTAGAGACAGAAAAGATTACACGAGGAGAAAGTTAGGCTCAATCATGTGCTAGCATGATTTCCTTGAACCTAATTGGATCTTATCCAAATCAATTGGGTTAGCCCAATTGATGACATCCAGATCCTAACCCTTGTTTGTGTGACCCAGTTAGGTTCAATTCCATATGATAATGAGACATGTCGTGATCTCATCATCGACATCATCGAAACTCCTTTCGATAGACCAGAACTCTTCTGATTCAGACAATTAGAATGATCGATCATCAATATCATTCTAATTACTCCCAAAATCCATCAGTGACACCTAGCAGTATGTGGTGGCAACCTATCAAAACTAATGATGAACCTCTCGGTACAGCTACCTGTGTGATTGAGTTCCTCTATCATGAGTCCCGACTGAATTAGGGTTAAGGTGAACTCGTCAAACCCAACATCAGTCATATGAATCAATCGATCGATTCGAGTCCGATGTGAAATCCTAATAGAAAACTCTTTTCCATTATTTCACTATGCCATGGCCATGGGCTTAAGGACTCGATCTTTCGATCATCATAGGACTACTCCTTTCATCTATCGAGGTTGATAAATCCCATCTTGGTGCGACCTAATTCCTACAATGAATATGCTACAGCCAACATACACCTTAGGGTTCCAAATGGCTAGAAGATTAAGTTATGGTGTAGTCAAACTATAACACACTCAAGTAAACTGTCGATGTACCTCAGGTCAAAGAACTAGACACACAACTGCAGCATCGAGCTAGTCATCGACGAGAAGGTAGACTTTCTTATGACTGCTCGAGGTGGTCATGCTCAGTACTCTTATTCTCAACAAATACCTGTACTCTCGCTTTGGTGTCTCCATACTGTAGACTCAAGACACATCTACTCTAAGGAAGTGATCATACACCAACCTTCTGGATTGATCACCATCCTCATGATGATCCTATGGTCAGGAGCTGTTTATGAGTTAGTTATGTAAATTCATGCCTTAAATTTTTAACTCTTAAAAATATTAATTTACATTCCTACGAACTCAAAGGATGTATCACAGATGCAATGTACACAATGTGATAGAAGAATAACCCTTTTATTTATTTATAGTCAAAATTATAAATTTGTCCTTAGATCTGTACAAGAATGTGTCAGTCGATCTGGCATCTAGGGCACACATCTAACAAACTCTCACTTGATCTAATACCAATTGGCTACATATCTAAGACCCATCTTCTCAAGGTGGGCTTTTGATCTTCTATTGGCCTAATGGCTTAGTCAGTGGGTCTGCCACATTGTCTGTGGAGTCGACTCTTTTGACCTCGACATAATCCTTTTCGAGGTAATCACGGATCAAATGGAATCGCTGCTCGATGTGCTTGGACTTCTGGTGAGACATTGACTCCTTAGCTAGGACTATGGCACCATTATTATCGCAGTAAAGAGGTATGGCATCCTATGACACCACTCCAAGCTCTGTAACAAACTTTTTGTATCAGAATGCCTCCTTCGCAGCTTTCGATGCAGCAATATACTCTACCTCCATGGTGGAATCAGCAATCACCGTCTGCTTGGAACTTTTTCAGCTAACTGCACCATCATTATAAATGAACAGACTCTCAGATGTCGACTTTCGATCATCTATATCAGACATAAAGTTTGAGTCTGTATATCTCTGAATCTGGAGTTCTCCATTCCCAAAGACTAGAAACATATCCTTAGTCCTTCTCAAGTACTTAAGGATACATTTCACAGAAGTCCAGTGCTCTTCGTCTGGATTCGACTGATATCTACTTGAGGCACTTACAGTATGGGCTATATCAGGTTGTGTGCATAGCATGGCATACATGAGGCTCCTTATTGCCGAAGCATAAGGGATCTTGCTCATGCGTTCAATCTCCTCAGGTGTACTATGGCACATCTTCTTGGAGAGATGATGCCATGTCTAAAAGACAATAAACCTCTTTTGGAGTTTTCCATGCTAAACCTTTTTAACACCTCCTTTACGTACATCTTCTGTGAAAGTCTGAGCATCCTATTTGGTCTATCTCTATAGACCTTAATGCCCAGTATAAAGGATGCCTCTCCTTGATCTTTCATAGAGAACTTCTTAGACAACCATACTTTGACTGAGGTCAACATGGGAATGTCATTCCCAATTAGGAGGATGTCATCTACATACAATACGAGGATGATAACTACGCTCCCACTGATCTTTTTAAACACACATGGTTCCTCCTCATTCTTGATGAAACCAAACATTTTGATCACATCATTGAAACGAGTATTCCAACTTCGAGATGCTTGCTTAAGTCTATAAATGGACCTTTGTAGCTTGCAGATCCTGTGATCATTATCACTGGAAGTAAAATCAAGCGACTGTTCCATATAGATATCTTCCTCAAGATATCCATTTAAGAACGTCATTTTCACATCCATCTACCATATTTCATAATCGAAATAGACTGCAACAGCAAGCAACGTGCGGATGGATTTTAGCATGACTACGGGCGAGAAGGTATCCTGATAGTCAATGCCTTTGCGCTGACTATAACCTTTCGCTACGAGCCTAGCCTTGAATGTCTCTACATTTTCATCTGCACCTATCTTTCTCTTGAAGATCCATTTACACCCAATAGGTATAATACCTTCAGGTGGATCTACCAAAGTCCAGATTTGGTTTGAGTGCATCGAGTCAATTTTTGATCTCATTGCCTCTAACCATTTCTCGGAGTTGATATCTGATATCACCTCATCATAGGTCTTGGGGTCATCACCATGAGCCCCATTTTTCATGAGAAATATTTCCTATACTTCCTCTTATATGGTACCAAAGTACCTTTCAGGAGGACGGAAAACCCTAGTCGATCTACGAGGTGGAAGAGGTTGTGTTAAGACTGATTTTGATTGACTAGGTTCCTCAGGTTCTTTAGCTCATTGCTCTTGGGAGACATTCTCCTTGAGCTTAATTATTTTTCTGATGCCACCATCTTGAATAAACTATTTTTCAAGAAAAATAATATTTCAACTCACAATCACATTGTGATCTTTCGAAATATAGAAATAGTATCCTAATGACTCTTTAGGATATCCTATGAACCGAGCTCTAAAAGATCTGAACTCTAACTTATCCGCCTGCTGTCTCTTGACATGAGTCGGATAACCCCAAATTCTGAGATGATTCAGACTTGGCTTCTTACCATGCCATATCTCATATGGTGTGGTAGGAATGGTTTTAGAGGGAACCCTATTCAATACATAAATTGCTGTCATGAGACAATGTCTCCAAAGAAATTTAAGGAGGTCCGTGAAGCTCATCATGGAACGGACCATATCTAATAGGGTTCGATTTCTCTGTTCTGAAACCCTATTGAGTTGAGGTATTTCAGGTGGAGTCCATTAAGAGACTATGCCATTGTTCTTAAGATAGTCTAGAAACTCCCGACTAAGGTATTCACCTCTTCGATCTGATCGAAGAACCTTAATGGGCTTTTCTGTTTGTTTTTCTGCCTCATGTCTGAATTCTTTGAACCTTTCAAAAGCTTCAGACATGTGTTTCATTAGAAATACATACCTGTACCTAGATATATCATCAGTAAAGGTAATGAAGTAGACGTAGTTGCCTTTAGCCGGTGCATCAAATGGGCTGCACACATCCGTATGTACTAGGGCAAGTAGGTCTGTGGCCCTTTCCCCATGTCCCATAAAAGGAAGCTTGGTCATTTTGCCTTGAAGGCATGATTCACAAACTGGATATGACTTGGAAGTCAACGGACTCAATAGCCCAGATTTTTCCAATTTGTTAACCCTGTCTTCTGCTATATGACCTAGCCTTAGGTGCCACAGATACCTATTATTTGGACTATCTCTAGGCCTTTTAATTCCTATGGCATTCACATTTTGCTCAATATTAAATATAGATACATCAATATGTAGCTGATAGAGACCGTTAATAAGAAAACCATCTGCAACTTTATTATTTTTATAAAAAAATGTTACAATGACCCTTATGAAAGCTAATCACATAGCCTTCTTGTGCTAAACATAAAACAGAAATCAAATTTCTGCTTGCTGTAGGCACATAATAACAATCTCTAAGAAATAACTCTAATCCTAACGATAATCACAGAGGATAGGTTCCCACGGCCACAGCAGCAACTCTTGCACTATTTTCAATGCGTAGGATCATCTCTCCATCCCTCAACCTCCTGCTCTCCTCAAGACCCTGCATAGAAGTGCACAAATGAGTACTAGAACCAAAGTTAAGCACCCAACTAGATGCAGAAGAAACCGTAAGATTAGACTCTAAAATGAGCATACCTCCAGAAGGATCATCCTTCTTGTTCTTTAGGGTGGCCAGGTACTGAGGACAGTTCCACTTCCATTGGCCATCTGATTGGCAGTGAAAATATTTTTCCTTATCAGCGGCCTTCTTCTTTGGTTCTATCTTGTTCTTCTTGTCATCCATCTTCTGCTTCTTCACAGACTTCTTTTTCTTTCCAAAAGACTTTGTTTTGGAAGCAGTCCGCTCCACAGTAAGAATTGAGCCTTTTGAACCTTTCATAGAAAGCTCAGCCATAACTAGCATGTTCATTAACTCGGCCAAGGTACACTGCATCTTATGCATATGGAAGTTCATGATGAACTAACCATATGCATCGGACAAAGACTGAAGGATCACATCAATCTGAAAATCCTTGTCTAAGATGATACCGAGCTTCTCAAGCTCCTCAAGATCCTTGATCATTGTCAAACAATGATCTTGGACTAACTGCCCATCATGCATCTTGGCCTTAAAAAGTCTTTGACAGACTTGATACTTGGCCGCACGACTCTGTTCACCAAACAACTCTTGCAGGTGAGCCAACATTTGATGGGTAGTCAAAATGTTCTCATGTTGGTGCTGCAAGTCATCAGACATTGCACCCAACATGTAGTACCTTGCTTTGTTATCATCATCCGTCTACTTTTTCAAAGATGCCTCTGTTCAGCAGTCGGACGTGCTGGCATGGCAGGTGGGTCCTGATCCAAGACATGAGTCAATTTTTCGAAACCCAGAATAATTCTGTAGTTCCTCAACCAGTCCTTGAAATTGGGTCCAGTCAATCTATGGGTGTCTAGAATTTTGGTCGGGGGTTTGAGGCAGACATGTTTCCTGTAGAGAGTCAAAAGTTTCTAGTTAGATTTTATAATTAGACTCAACCAATTTATTTAGGATTTTTATTTTTAAATAAATTAGGCTCCCACTATTTTCTCAAATCCCTACACTCCCTTGGTAGAGATGTGAAAATCTCTGTGATCAATGATTTTTAGTGGGTGGTGCGATCTCACCGACTGGCTCATCACCTCACCTAACAGTTATTGGTGATGGGTCAACCAATGAGTGGACAACTCTTGTCCAATGATTCTCTAATTATGGTGCACCCAAAACTTGATCTGTAATTCATGAAGCTCACCGTGTTCGAGATATTGCTCCAATCCTTAGTTAAGTCAAACCCACCATTTGTACAAACTAGATTCCTGATTGGGTCCCTCACCGTATCTGAAATATTGAGCCCAACCCATCCTCTAATCCATAGCATCCAATGCCTAATGGACATGGTTGTGTCTTTCCAGTGCAACTGAGCCACTGTAACTAGCCGAGAACAATCAACCTCGGGAAGGGCCCACACATCCATAATGGTGGAAGATCTAGACTTAATATTTTCTTAGGAAGATTTAATTTTGATCTCATTAAACTTGACTTGACATAGTCATAATAATTATAACTAACCCAATGGCATGGGTCAGCTCGAATTGTTAGCCACTTCTAATCAGAACTGAGTCGACACATATGACTAGGTAAGTGAGACCGGTGGGAGGGATATGCCATTAACTCGACAAGAACGCATTCGAGTCGAGTAGCTCCCAATTAAAAATCAATCGATCGCATCTGCCCAACTTACCTTAGACACCAAATTATCAAACCAAACTAATTGGGTTAGCCTACAATCCAAACTCTAACCTCTGAGCCAAATTTGGTCTTAACTTGATCGGATCACATCTAAATGTGATTCGACCTTGACCCAGACTTAATCCTATTAGGCTGGTCAATTATTAGCTTTCATGATCCCACCTAACCAACTTTTGATTCGTTTGATCAACCGCTAGACCTAATTGAGCTATCCAAGCTTGAACCCAATTTTATAAAAATATCTTAGATCTAAAATTCTTAATTTTAGACCTAACTTAATTTCATAAGCTTAATTCATTAATTAAGTTTGGGTTCATAAACAAAGCATGTAAAATAAATCCTAGGGTTTCAGGATCTAGGGTTTTACAGAAAAGTAAGTTTTGATTTCTAATTAAGGATGAACGCGCGGCACCCCTATACATCATATGAACACCCCATTGAATGGAAAGAGAGGGTCTTAAAATCCTACTTTATTCTTATGACCAGACGGCCATGAGGAATACCTTAATCAGAAATATAAATTTAACTACAAAACTAGTTAGATCTAAATTAACATATCACATATACAATTTAAGATCTAACTAATACATGCTTTGCATACATCTCATGTATCAAAAATTAATCTAATTAACATGCTTTTAGATCTGATACATCACATGTAATATCTGAATAATAAGATTTAAATTGAACTTTTCAAAATTAAATCTATTCTAGACAAGTTACTAGAACAATTCTACAACTAGTCTAGGCATGCAGCAGATCAATTTTATGAAAAAAACTAAAATTTTATTTTCTATTTTTTGACCTAATTATAATACTTATAATATTAAAAAAATAAAAAATAAATTAGATTTAATTCATATTTTAATCTCATTAAAATATAAAACTTAAGACCATTCATGGATTCAACTAATCCTAGTCTAGTCATGCATCTTATGCATGTTAGATCTTTTTAGATTTAATTTTAAATATTTTAATTTCAGATCCTATCATATCTGATGTGATATCTAAAATCTTTTAATATCAGATAAATTAAAATTAAAATTAGATCTAAAATAGATCTGAAATAGAGCCAACAACCTAGCTCTGATACCACTTGAAGGAGGAAAATCGCTTTTGCTCGTAGGATCTTCTAGATTTCATCAAATCTGGAGCAGAATAATTTTAAAAAAAAATTATCCTACATATTTTAGATCTAATTTTATAGATCTAATTTTATTATCTAATATTTAAAATCTAAAATTAAATCTAAAATTATGATAAAAGAAAAAATACCTCAAGGGTAATCTGATTACCCTGTAGATGATCTCTACACAGTCTGAGGTTTTGATGTAGCCATGCAAGTGTCTGGCCTCTACCAGTATCCACTCAAGTAGAATCTAGAATTTCTTCTCCTCACAAATCTATGCTCCAAAAATCAGAACTAAATCTGATTAGGAAGATCTTCAAAAATCTTCCTGAAGTTGGAGCAGCAGCCTGTCGAAGAAGTCCTGCAGCCTTCTGTTCCAGGCGTCACCATGCCTTGGATCTTTGCCAGATGAATGTCCAACTCTTTGGATGTGAAGAGGGGAGGAAGGATAGCAAGGAGGATGTATAGAAGAGGGGAGGGGGTAGCAGCTATTGGGTTTTGTGCATAAAACAATTTCGTCCCTGAAACCCTAGGCGCAGCAGGGTTTATATAGACCCTGTATGCTGCGCAGTGCCACATCATTCAACCAATAAAAAAATTCCAATAAATTTTGAAAAAATTTTTATTGGTGGAGTGATGTCATCTAATCACATCAAATAAGAACCCCACCCTCTCTCCTAAGTTGGCGCCAACATTGGATAAGCTCAATCAAGGTGGCGCCAAAGAGTCCATGTTTATCAGGACTCTTTGGTTCTTATCCATTTGGGGCGCTCACTTAAATCCAATTGGGCTCATGCTATAATCTAATTATGGCACCTAATTCAATTGAGTTTTGGTATGTGGACACTCTACAAAAATCCTTCAATGAGCCCTCTTCAGTTTAAGACCCATATGTCAACTTTTGACAGATGTCCTAAAATAAAATTGACAGGTGCTAGGAATTAGCAGGTGTTATCTTAAATTCATCTCATGAATTAAGACAAGCCTTTTCTGAGCTGGATAAGCTTTATTTAGATTGAGAAAAATCTTTCTAAGGTTCTCTAGATGAGTCAAATCATATTTGGCTCAGTAGAGATAGAAAAGATTACACGAGAAGAAAGTTAGGCTCAATCGTGTGCTAGCATGATTTTCTTGAACCTAATTGGATCTTATCCAAATCAATTGGGTTAGCCCAATTGATGACATCCAGATCCTAACCCTTGTTTGTGTGACCCAGTTAGGTTCAATTTCGTATGGTAATAAGACATGTCATGATCTCATCATCGACATCATCGAAACTCCTTTCGATGGACCAAAACTCTTCTGATTCAGACAATTAGAATGATCGATCATCAATATCATTCTAATTGCTCCCAAAATCTATCAGTGACACCTAGCAGTATGCGGTGGTAACCCATCAGAACTAAAGACGAACCTCTTGGTGCAGCTACCTGTGTGATTGAGTTCTTCTATCATGAGTTTCCACTGAATTAGGGTTAAGGTGAACTCGTCAAACCCAACATCAGTCATATGAATCAATCGATCGATCTGAGTCTGATGTGAAACCCTAATGGAAAACTCTTTTTCATTATTTCACTCTGTCATGGCCATGGGCTTAAGGACTCAATCTTTCAATCATCATAGGACTACTCCTCTCATCTACCGAGGTTGATAGATCCCATCTTGGTGCGACCTAATTCCTACAATGAATATGCTACAGCCAACATACACCTCAGGATTCTGAATGGCTAGGAGATTAAGTTATGGTGTAGTCAAACTATAACACACTCAAGGTGAACTGTCGATACACCTCAGGTCAAAGAACTAGACACACAACTGTAGCATCGAGCTAGTCATCGATGAGAAGGTAGACTTCCTTATGACTGCTCGAGGTGGTCACGCTCCGTATTCTCATTCTCAATGAATACCTGTACTCTCACTTCAGTGTCTCCACATCGTAGACTCAAGATACATCTATCCTAAGAAAGCGATCGTACACCAACCTTCTGGATCGATCACCATCCTCGTGATGATCCTATGGTCAGGAGCTGTTTATGAGTTAGTTATGTAAATTCTTGCCTTAAATTTTCAACTCTTGAAAATATGAATTTACATTCCTACTAACTCCAAGGATGTATCACAGACACAATGTACACAATGTGATAGAAGAATAACCCTTTTATTCATTTATAGTCAAAATTATAAATTTGTCCTTAGATTTGTACAGAAATGTGTCAGCCAATTTGGCATCTAGGGCACACATCTAACAAGATGACGTGTGGAATGGGTGCAAAAAATTCTTGAAAGCAATCCATCGCTAAGTATTTAAAAGGGGGTGTGCCGGGGGATTGGATTCATTCACATTTTCAATTTCTCCTTTCTTTCTAACATCCACTCTCTATTATCTAATTTGTCTCTTTCTTCTCTTGTTAGGATAAGTCCAAAAATAGTAAGGACAAGTCTAATTTTAGGACTTGAGTCTAGGAAGAGAATTAAGGAAGATAAAGAGAGAAGAAAGGTAGGGATAGGAAGGCTAGGAGAAGAGGAAGAGAGTCTTGAGATCTTGGTATTCAAAAAAATTCTCAGAGTGAGAATTTTGGAGGAGGAATCCTTTCAAAGAGTTGGTATCCTGATCATAGCCCTGTGTGGATCACCGTTGGAGGGCGAACACTCAGACGTCTGGTGGAGGTTATGCTGAAATTTAGATTAAGCGCTACAGGTATTCTTCTATAACTTAAATTTAATTTTGAATTTATGTTATATATGATTGTTAATCATCAAGGAGATGCTGGTTTAAAGATTTAATATTTAAAATTTTTTTATTAAAATTTTGAAATCTATTATATTTTCGTTGTGCATGCCCACCCTGAAACCCTATAATGGTATCAAAGTCGGTCTTGTTTGGTTCAATCATATATACATAATATTTATGTGATCTATAGTATGATTTATACTATAAAATGATTTATGCTTTCATATGATGATATGAAATAATGCATATATGATTCACCACTTCATCATCTTGACATAAGGTTGTCCTAGCATAACGGGGTTATGTTGCAAGGTTGTCCTAGGATGATGAATATCCATATGTTACACTTGTACATGTAAAAAGTTTTAATGTTGATACGTAAATAGATATTATGTAGTTATAATGTGCATAAGATCAAATAAAAACCCTCATTAGAAAATTATATTAAGTGGTAGTGATATACAACTATGGGTTAACCAATTCTTGATCAATTGGTGTCTAGAAAAGTGCTATAGGTGGTTCTTTAATTGGTTCGTTGTCTGACTTGGCTAATTTATTGATGTCTAAGAAAAGAAATGAAATGATCCCCACCTTACTTATCTGGCTAATTCGATTAAGCGATATTGATATTGAAAAATCTTAATATTGAAAACACTATTAAGGGCCTTCCTTCATGCTAGGTTAATGTTACATCATGAACTATGGCTAGTTTGTTATGTTAACATGAGGCTTGTCATAAGGATTGAGATAATATAATCCTGGTGTATAGAAGATGCTTACAGTAATTTTGAATATACTACTTTGTTGTGTTAACACAAAGACAGTTATATTAGAATTTGACTGTATTGAAATGAAGGGTCTAACTTAACTAAAATATTATAGCTTGTTGTGTTAACACAAGGCTAATAATATTTTAGAGGTCAAGATATAATATTGAGAATTGCATGAGATGCAATTGGAAAGAGTTTTCTACCTATTAACTCATAAGGGTTTGTTGTGTTAACACAAGATCATTATGAGGAATTCGAATCTCAATCCCACTAAGATAAATATGAAATATGTCTCGTTCATCATAGTAGAGGGTTATGATGTTCGATAAAATAGTGAGAGACACAATTAAATCTAAAAACCTTATTTAATTATATGAGTTAATGTGAGTTGTTTGCTTATGTAATATTCTTTAAATATTATAGATTAAATTCTACAAATGACATCTTCACTATCATTACGAGAAATTTTAGATTCCAACAAGTTGACTAGTCCCAATTATGTGGACTGGTTGAGAAATTTAAAGATCGTACTCACTCAGGAGAAGCTCTCCTATATTCTTGACATCACTGAATCACAAGAGGTTGGGGATGATGCCACAGAAGAGGAGGTATCCACATACAGGATGTGAAAGAATGATAGTTTGACTGTCAAGTGCGTCATACTGGCCTCTATGAGCAATGAGTTGCAGAGGCAGCATGAGAGCATAGATACTCAATCCATACTCCTCAATCTTAAAGAGTTGTATAGAGAATAGAGTAGAACTGCTAGATATAAGATATCTAAGTAGTTATTCCATGCTAGAATGATTGAGGGATCATCCGTACAAGATCATGTCCTGAAGGTCATTAATCTGATTACTAGATTGGGTCAACTTGATTTTATGATGGATGGAGAATTAAGTCAGGATTTGATCCTACAATCTCTCCCTGAGTCATTCACTCAGTTTGTTATGAACTATCATATGAACAAACTGAATACCTCCTTGCCTGAGCTGTTAAATATACTTAATACAGCTGAGAGCTATATTAAGAAAGAAAAGGCTCCACTTCTTCTTGTGGGTAAAATCTCTAAGAAGAAGTTAGGTTTTAAGGGTTCAAAGAAAGCACTGAATCCTAAGGGTGGCAAGATGAAGAAGAAGGGAAAGAAAGTCTTCGGACAGGGTACCTGCTTTCACTGCAGCAAGGCAGGACATTGAAAAAGAAATTACAAGTTATATCTTACAACTATAAAGGCAGGTGCAAGTGATGCACCAAAAGTATGTATGAGATATATACAATTTTATCATTAAGTTCTTCCAATTCAAATTCTTGGATATTGGATACTGCCTGCGGTTCTCATATCTGCAAGTCGTTGTAGGGACTACAGAATATTAGAGTGCTGAAGAAGGGTGACTTTGAGCTCTACGGCACTGGAGGAGAGTCAATCCAAGCAGAGACTGTAGGGACATATATGTTAAAGTTACCTTCTGGAAAGATCTTAGAGCTAGAAAACTGTTATTATATGTCTAAGATTATTAAAAATATTATTTCTGTATCGTTACTATTGCAACGAGGTTATGAAATAAATGGAAAGAGCAATAGTTACTCAATTTCTTTTTCTAATGAAATTATTTATCATGGCATTATTAATAATGGTCTTCTAATTCTATCTAATGATAATATTTTTCATATTAATGAAAGTAAAAAGTGAAAGAGAGAAGAGTTAAATAATACTTTACTTTAGCATTGTCGACTTGGTCATATAAGTGAGATAAAGATTAACAAGTTATACAAAGAAGAGTTTGTTGATCCTTATGATTCTGAATCATTCGGTACTTGTGAATTTTATCTTATGGAAAAAATGACTAAGACTCTATTTAGTGGATATGGAGAAAGAACAAGTGACTTATTAGGACTTATACATACTGATGTATATGATCCTGTGACAACAGAAGCCAGAGGAGGATACTCTTATTTTATAATGTTCATTGATGATTTATCTAGGTTTGGATATGTGTATCTTATAAAACATAAATTCGAAGCCTTTGATAAATTTAAAGAGTATCAAATTATGGTCGGGAAACAAACTGAAAAAAATATTAAAATCCTTCAATCTGATCGAGGAGGAGAATACTTATCCAATGAATTTTTAGATCATCTTAAAGAAAATAGAATTCTCTCAGAATGGACCCCTCTCTATACAACACAACTAAATGGTGTAGCAAAAAGGAGAAATCATACTTTATTAGATATGGTGCGGTCCATGATGTGCTTTACAGATTTGTCAATTTCTTTTTGGGGATATGCCCTAGAAATTGCTGTCTATATCCTGAATAGAGTACATTCAAAATCAGTGTCAAGTACTCTATATGAGATATGGAGAGGAAAGAAGCCTAATCTTAAGTATCTTAAGATATGGGGTTGTCCAGCTTATGTTAAAAGAAATTTTGGACATAAGTTGAGTGCTAGGATAGATAAATGATTGTTTGTAGGATATCCTAAAGAGAGTATAGGATATCTTTTTTACCATCCTACTGAACATAAGGTGTTTGTTAGTAGATATGCACTTTTATGGAAAAAGAGTTTATCCTAGAAAGAGGCAGTGGGAAGAAAATTAAACTTGAAGAGTTCAAGACCTACAAATGCAAGCACAAGATGATCCTCAACCAAAAATATCCATTAATGAAGTACAAACATAAAGTACACCTCCTCTCCGAAGGTCAGATAGGGTGTGGAATGCACCTATAAGGTATGGGTTCGTTATTGAGAATAATGAAGCCCACATCATTAAGAATGATAAACTTTTGACCTATACGGAAGCTATCATGAGAAGGGACTCAGACAAATGGCTAGAGGCTATGAAATCCGAAATGGACTCCATGTATCCCAACCAAGTGTGGACTTTGGTTAATGCACCAGAGGGTGTGACCCCTATTGGATGCAAATGGGTCTATAAGAAAAAGATTGGAGCGGATGGCCAAGTTGAAACCTATAAAGCTAGATTAGTAGCTAAAGGTTTCAGGCAAAAATAGGGTATTGATTATGATAAAATATTTTCACCTGTTGCCATGCTCAAATCTATACGGATTATGCTTGCAATAGCAGCATACCATGATTATGAGATTTGGCAAATAGATGTGAAGACCGCCTTCCTTAATGGTTATCTTGAGAAAGAGATTTACATGTCTCAGCCAGAAAGATTTGTCTCAAAAGGGAGAGAAAATCAGGTATGCAAGCTTAAGAAATCCATTTATGGATTAAAATAGCCCTCGAGGAGTTGGAACATCAGATTTGATGTTACAGTCAAAGAGTTTGGCTTTATCAAAAATATGGATGAACCTTATGTATACAAGAAGACTAGTGGGAGTGCCATTATCTTCTTAGTTTTATATGTGAAAGACGTACTTCTTATTGGGAATGATATCCCAATGTTACAATCGATCAAGACATGGTTATCAAAAAAGTTTTTCATGAAGGATTTGGGTGAAGCATCCTATATACTAGGTATAAAGATCTATAGAGATAGATCTAAGAGGATGTTAGGCTTGTCCCAATCCAGGTACATAGACTTAGTGCTAAAGTGGTTTAGCATGGATGGAAGTAAAAGAGGTTATTTACCTATGAGTCAAGGCATACATCTCTCTAAAAGGATGTCTCCTAAAATATCGGAAGAGAGAAATAGAATGAGTTCTATTCCCTATGCTTTGGCAGTAAGGTCGATCATGTATGCTATGCTATGTACTAGGCTTGATGTTGCCATGCCTTAGGCATAGTTAGTAGATTTCAGGCTAATCCAGGAGAACATCATTGAAAAGTAGTGAAAAATATTCTTAAGTACCTAAGAAGGACTAAAGATATTTTTTGGTATATGGAGGATCTGATTTAAAACTAGAAAGTTATTCTGACTCTAGTTTTCAATCAGACCCTGATGATAGCAAGTCCACTTCAGGGTATGTCTTTACTCTTCATGATGGAGCTATTAGTTGAAAATGTTCCAAACAACAAACTGTAGCTGAGTCAACCACTGAGATAGAATATATAGCTGCAAGTGAAGCTGCCAAGGAAGCTGTCTGGATGAAGAAGTTCATCACTGAGTTGGGTGTCGTTCCTGAGATTAAGAATCCAGTACCACTTTACTGTGATAATACTAGAGTAGTTGCTCAAGCAAAGGAACCAAGGTCTCATCATAAATCCAAGCATATTCTAAGATGCTTTCATCTCATTCATGAAATAATCGAAAGATAAGATGTTATCATTGAACGAGTAGAAACAAAGAATAACATAGCAGACCATTCATTAAAGCTCTACCACAGCAGCAATTCGATCGCCATCTCGATTATACGAAGATAAAATATAAGGGTGATTGGCTTTAGTGCAAGTGGGAGATTGAAAAGAATATGCTCTACAAGCCAATCGAAATTTATATTTTGATGGGTTTTCCTTGTAATCTTCCAGACTTATGTATTGACTCTTTAAATAATAAAAGGTATTTTTCATCATATACTGCATCTTACTTTAGTAATAATTATGATGAACTCCATAAATCAGAAAAATGGATTTAGGATTATGATGAGATCATACCTATGAGACCTAAAATCTTAAAAGTCCTGATTTAGAATATTCCTAGTCATAGGAGCATTGAGTCAGGGATCAATATTCTGGATAGATTAGCACTTTCTATGTATACATGGAGAGGGTGGTAGATCTCATAAGCCACTTGTGTGAGATACTAATATAAGGAAGTGGGTGCTCATTAGAGAATGAGTTCACTGAATTGATCTGACTTAAGAAACATCTTATGGAATTTACTTACCTGTCAAGAGATATTTTCTTATAGTGGGAGTTGTGCATGTAATCCTTTGACCTGAGACTACCATAGAACCTTGTATATATGAATCCATATTTTTTGGTTCATACTCATTCATGACTTAGTCATGTACGGGGTATTCTAGATATGGTAGAATGTGTATGGAGGTTGTGAGTAGGTCAACATGGAATCGATCACTCATAGTAAGAGGAGATCGCATCCTACTTGCTCTGATCGATTGATGATTCAGGAAGCCTTTGATCAAAGCAGAATAAAAATTAGAAAGAGTTTTTAATATTTTATTAATTGAATCATCATATAAGATTGAGAGAAATATGAGTATGATATTAGATTTGACATCATTCTAGATCCAGAGTTATATGCGGGGTGCAAGGAGATCGCAGGATCAAATTGCATGGTAACTTTCCACTGAAGAATATTTTTGATATTTCTATCAAAAATTTTATATCTTTTAGATAGATATAATACATTGCTAGACATCAATCTTGTCTTATGGGTTTGATCGAATTAAAGAGTTTAATTCAATCACCAATTAGAAAGAGTTCTAATTGTGAAATCGGGTTAGCTCGATTGGATCTAGATTGGTTAGATTAAATTCTAATCAAATCAAATCGACTTGAACTCAGACCTATTGCTGGATAGATGTGGAACCAATCGGTCACACATAAAGGGTGTTGATCAGGGGTCTAATTGGATTAGATCATGTTTGCAAAATTGATATGCTAGCACATGTTGCAAAAAACTAGCTCCTTGTTTCGAATCAAGTTTGAAATTGATTCCATATTGGACTAATTAAAGTCAAATTAATTTAAATAAATTTTGGATTTGAGTTGGGTCAGCCCTTGGCTACATGCACCAAAAATTTAGAGTCAGGAAACTAAGTCTCCACAAGTCAAGAATTTTTCTTGTGCGTGGGTATAATTTTTATGTGCAGAAATAGCTTTCGCATCCCATGAGATGGGATGCCTCATCCTTGAGCTTATCCTATGTTTCATGATGAAATAAATTTTTGAGTGATTCCTAACTTTATTGAGCATAAATAAATTTTTTAAAGTTAAAATTATTTCTGGTTTAATCATGGAAATTCATTGAAGTAGGAAATCCTGTCAGCCTGATCCATGCACCTGACCAAGAGTCCAACTTGTGAAGGACTCTAACCCATTTGTCACGCCACTTCTTAATCTGAATTTTTTTTCATGATATTCTCATATTAGTGCCTTAATTTTTGGCCATTGGATGGACAAAATTACATTGATGGGTGATGAAAAAAAATTATTCCATGGGAAGCTGCGTGACTCATCAGAGAATTATCAAGAAAAATATTTCGAATAGTCCTTCTGCATGAAGCATCTCTTGGATTTTTTTTCAATGATTGTCATGTGTCAAAAACTTTTAGATGGGTATAAAAATTTATCAGGAGGTATGAAATTTTTTTATGGATGCGAGATGGCATGTGGAAGGGGCGTGAAAAATTCCCGAAGGCAACCCATCGCTATGTATTTAAAGGGGGTGCACCGGGGGATTGGATTCATTCACATTTCCACTTCCTCCTTTCTTTCTAACATCCACTCCCTATTATCCAATTAGTCTCTTCCTTCTCTTGTTAGGACAAGTCTAAAAATAGTAAGGACAAGTCCGATTTTAGGACAAGAATCTAGGAAGAGAATTAAGGAAGACAAGGAGAGAAGAAAGGTAGGGATAGGAAGGCTAAGAGAAGAGAAAGAGGATCTTGAGGTCCTAGTGTTCAAGAAAATTTTTAGAGTGAAAATTTTGGAGAAAAAATTCTCTCAAAGAGTTGGTGTCCTGATCATAGCCCTGTGTGGATCACCGTTGGAGGGTGAACACTCGGACGCCTGGTGGAGGTTATGCTGAAATTTGGATTAAGCGCTGCAGATATTCTTCAATAACTTAAATTTAATCTTGAATTTATGTTATATATGATTGTTAGTTATCAAGAAGATGCTGGTTTAAGAATTTAATATTTAAATTTTTTTTATTAAAATTTTGAAATCCATTATGTTTTCGCTGTGCATGCCCACCGTGAAACCCTACAGTGGTATCAGAGCCGGCCTTATTTGGTTCAATCATATATACATAATATTTATGTGATCTATAGTATGATTTATACTATAAAATAATTTATACTTTCATATGATGATATGAAATAATACATATATGATTCTCCACTTCATCATCTTGATATAAGGTTGTCCTAGCATAACGGGGTTATGCTGCAAGGTTGTCCTAGGATGATGAATGTCCATATGTTACACTTGCACATGTAGAAAGTTTTAATATTGATACATAAATAGATATTATGTAGTTAGAATATGCATGAGACCAAATAAAAGCTCTCATTAGAAAATTATATTAAGTGGTAGTGATATGCAACTATGGGTTAACCAATTCTTGATCAATTGATCAATTGGTGTCTAGGAAAGTACTATAGGTGGTTCTTTAATTGATTCCATTGTCTGACCTGACTAATTTATTGGTGTCTAAGAAAAGCAATGGAGGGACCCCCACCTTACTTACCTGGCTAATTTGATTAAGCGATATTGATATTGAAAAATCCTAATATTGAAAACACTATTAAGGGCCTTCCTTCATGCTAGGTTAATGTTACATCATGAACTATGGCTAGTTTGTTGTGTTAACATGAGGCTTGACATAAGGATTGATATAACATAATCTTGGTGCATAGAAGATGCTTACGGCAATTTTCAATATACTACTTTGTTGTGTTAACACAAGGGCAGTTATATTAGAATTTGACTGTATTGAAATGAAGGATCTAACTTAACTAAAATATTATAGCTTGTTGTGTTAACATAAGACTAATAATATTTTAGAGATCAAGATATAATATTGAGAATTACATGAATTGCAATTGAAAAGAGTTTTCTACCTATGAACTCGTAAGGATTTGTTGTGTTAACACAAGATCATTATGAAGAATTAGGGTCTCAATCCCACTAAGATAAATATGAAATATGTCTCGTTCATCATAGTAGAGGGTTATGATGTTCGATAAAATAGTGAGAGGTATAATTAAATCTAAAGACCTTATTTAATTATGTGAGTTAATGTGAGTTATTTGCTTATATAATATTCTTTAATTATTGTAGATTAAATTCTATAAATGACATCTTCACTATCATTATGAGAAATTTTAGATTCCAACAAGTTGATCGGTCCCAATTATGTGGACTGGTTGAGAAATTTAAAGATCATACTCACTCAGGAGAAGCTCTCCTATATTCTTGACATCCCTAAACCATAAGAAGTTTGGGATGATACCACAGAAGAGGAGGTATCCACATATAGGATGTGGAAGAATGACAGTTTGACTGTCAAGTGCATCATACTGGCCTCTACGAGCAATGAGTTGTAGAGGCAGCATGAGAGCATGGATACTCAATCCATACTCCTTAATCTTAAAGAGTTGTATGGAGAACAGAGTAGAACTGCTAGATATGAGATATCTAGGAAGAGAATTAAAGAAGACAAGGAGAGAACAAAGGTTGGGATAGGAAGGCTAGGAAAAGAGGAAGAGGGTCTTGAGGTCCTAGTGTTCAAGAAAATTCTCAGAGTGAAAATTTTGGAGGAGGAATCCTCTCAAAGAGTTGGTGTCTTGATCATAGCCCTGTGTGGATCACCATTGGAGGGTGAACACTTGGGTGCCTGGTCGAGGTTATGCTGAAATTTGGATTAAGTGCTGCAGGTATTCTTCTATAACTTAAATTTAATCTTGAATTTATGTTATATATGATTGTTAATCATCAAAGAGATGCTGGTTTAAGGGTTTAATATTTAGAATTTTTTTGTTAAAATTTTGAAATCCATTATGTTTTTGCTATGCATGCCCACCTTGGAACCCTACATAGTATACCGCTATAGCAAGCAAAATTCTGATGGACTTGAGCATAGCTACTGGTGAGAAGGTTTCATTATAGTCAATTCTTTGCCTTTGTTTAAAACTCTTTCACCACCAACCTAGCTTTGTAGGTTTCTATTTGGCCATCTGCTCCGATCTTTTTTTTGAAGATCTGTTTGTACTCTATTGGGGTTACATCCTCAGGTGCATCAACCAAAGTCCACATTTGGTTGGTGTACATTGAGTTCATCTCAGATTTATGGCTTTTAGCCATCTGTCTGAGTCTCTACTCATGACAGCTTTCAAATAAATCAGTGCATCATCATCATAAATGATGTTGATCGAATTGTCATTCTCAATGACAAAATCATATCTCAGAGGTGCTTGATGCACTCTATCTGACTTTCAAAGAGGAGGTGTGTACTATAAATGTACCTCACTTTGGGTACTTCTGATTGAGGATCTTCTTATGGTTCAACCATAGGTATTTCTGGATTGGTTTGTGATCTTGAACTTCCATAAGTTCAATATTCCTCCCACTACCTCTTTTTTGGATGAATTCTTTTTTTAAGAAAATAACGTGCCTACTAACAAATTGAAGTGAATTTTAGTGCAGGGGTAAAATAGTAATTTTAAATTTTTTTCAAAATTACTATTTTACAGTAGAAATTATTAATTAATCTAATTAATTAACATGTATAAACCTTACACAAGGATCTAAATATGATATATATATAGCATGCATTTAAATTTGAAATTGAAACTTCTACAGTAAACATTTTACTGTTATGTGTTCAGAACATATTACTTTTGTGCGGATAGTCGATCATCGTAATTTGATCACTGTCGGAAGGGTTGGATCATCGCAACATAACCACACAGTGTCTGGCCTCTACAGATCATCCACATGAAGCTCCCGGTCTGATCGGCTCCTCACGAATGCTAGTTCATGGCAGAACCCTTTTGACGGTCGATGTTGATCGAACTCCTTCGATCTTGATCTGTCGACTCCTTGAATGCTTTGGATCATCAACAGATATACCTGAGAGATTGATGAAGCTCTCCCTAAAGTTTGATGGGCTCACGACACTCGTAGCTCACCTTCTCACTTCCCAAACCCTAGGCCAAAACCCTAGGGTACTCATCGAAGAAACTTGCGCCCACTCTGTTTCTTTCTTTTCTCTCCTTTTCTTTTCTTTTCTCATGCAGAAAAGCTTTCTCATGCCACCCTTCTCTCTAGGATCAGATTAGCGCATGCCTTATCTTCTCTTCCTTTTAAAAATAGTGCAAAACGCATCTTTGTAGCGTTTTCTCCGTGTGAGAGGATAAAGATAAGTGGTTGCTCATTTGAATTCAAATCGAATTTGAATTCAAATACCAACCAACTCATATTTATCCACTCTTGGTGTGAGAAGAGAGGGGCATGGGCTACTTTGTGCGTGGATAATTTTCATGAGAAACCTTTTCTCGTGTGGAAGAAGTGGCACACAAAATAAAGGGGTGGCGCAGGAATTTGTTAACCATTCAAATTCAAACATCTTTTGAATTTGAATGGCCAACCAATCTCATCTTTATCCATTCAAAATGGTGCACAAAGAAGGGGCATGGGATGGCTTCTACATGGGAGAAAATTCATGAGAACTTGTTTCTCATGAATTCAAATGGGCGCATGTGAAGTGAGGTGGCACAGGAAGATTAGTCAAGGTGGTTTGAAATCCAATTGAACCAACCTTATTTAAAATAGGTTAGACACAATTAGACTAAATTAAACCTAACACAATTAGGTTTAATTAGGTTCAATAAAATTCTAATCAAATCAGGAATTGACTAAGCCCAACTTCTGATCAGATCAAGGACCAAACCACCTTGGCGATTAGGTCAACACTTAACCTAATCGGGTCAAACCCAACTGAATCCAATTCAATTAGACTTGATCCAAAAATAATTACTCAATCAAATTGAGTTAATTAGTGATCAAATCACTAATTAAATCTCTTATAAATATTGAGTCCAAATTTGATGGGCAATCGAGCATCAGAGTCCATCGATATGAAACCCTGATCAAAAAGTCCCAAACCAGTGGGACTCTTGACCCCGGTACCCAAAATGTGTGGTACTCATGATCAGAGAATCCTAATTATCGATCACAGAGTTTCAGACATGTAGGATTCAAAGTCCACAAGCATTAGGACTCTTCACCAGCCATCAGATCAGATAGGAACCTCTAATGTGTGTGACCCCGCAGGTTCGAACCTAAGCCAGTAACACAGAAATCAATTCCTGTACTAATCGAAGTGACCATCTAGCAATGGTACCCGATATTTGGATAGATCCAATAGTCACAATCGCAACACTCAGAACCTACATGAATATGGTTAATGTATAATTCATCCCTTTTGACCCCTGTATTTAGATAACTCAGGGTTAAACTATCAATCCTGATCAGATCATTCGAATTGTGCTCAACTCAAATAGTCCTATGACTCCTCACTAGGACTACCCTGGCCAAGATTTTGCTAAATTGAAACACGATTGTACACAGCTCCTGAACTAGAGTGGTCAATCCCATCTTGACACACGCACCGACAGTCAAGTACTTGACTACACCTAGCATCCTTCCGTCACTGAATTAGAAATTCAGGTAGTCCAGTGCCTAAGTATAGTGAGTTGCTTGCAAGTCACCATGACGGTCTCAGGTCGGAGGGATATTTATACCCATATCCCATCGGAGCAAATCTTGATAGCAGAAATAACTCTGAAGTCGGTCATGTTCAGTACAGATGTACCCTTACATCTCACTTATATGCCATACTAGTGTCTCCACACTCTTTGGTTAAGAGGACAACCAACCCATATGGCACACAATGACCTATGTTTGATAAACGTTGTCGTCCTTGATAACAACGTATCATTTGATCGTGAACAGGTTTAAGGACTAAACGACAAATCCTCTTTTGTCGAGTCTAAATAGTCCTTAGGACTTCACTACAATACAGGAGTTCGTTAGAAGATGAAATAATTTATGATGAAAAATACCAAAATAACTTTTATTTATTTATAATTTGTATACTAATACAAAAAAGAGCACAACCGTCAACAGGCTGACGATTGGCTTTGGGATACTATTCCCAACATAAATACCTTTTATTCAATAAGGTGATAGAAGTAGTATCCATTAGTTTTCTTAGGATACCCTACAAACCTATATTTGTCTAATCTTGCACTAAGCTTATGTCCAAAAATATTTTTGACATAAGCAAGACAGCCCCAAATCTTAAGATGTTTAAGATTAGGCTTTCTTCCCTTCCATATCTCATATGGTGTGCTTGCAATAGACTTTGAAGGCACTCTGTTTAAAATATATGTGGCAGTCTCTGGGGCTTATCTCCAGAAAGATATTGAGAGATCAGTGAAGCACATCATGTGTTCTTGCAATAGACTTTGAAGGCACTCTGTTTAAAATATATGTGGCAGTCTCTGGGGTATATCTCCAGAAAGATATCAGAGATCAGTGAAGCACATCATGGACCGCACCATATCCATCAAAGTATGATTTTTTCTATCTGCTATATCATTTAATTGAGGTACATAAGGAGGGGTCCATTCAGAGAGTATATCTTTACTTTTAAGATGATCAAGAAATTCACTAGATAAGTATTCTCTTCCTCGATCAGATCGAAGAATCTTGATATTTTTTTCAGTTTGTTTCTCGATCATACATTGATACTCTTTGAACTTATCAAAGACTTCAGATTTATGTTTCATAAGATACACATATCCGAATCTTGATAAATCATCTGTAAAGGTAATAAAATAGGAGTATCCTCTTCTGACCTGATTTATCATCGATCCACATACATCTGTATATAGTAGGGCTAACAACTCATTCGTCCTCTCTCCATATCCAAAAAATGGAGTCTTGGTCATCTTAGCCATGAGACAAGATTCACAAGTTTTCAATGATTCATAATCATATGGGTCAAAAATTTTTTCTTTGTATCACTTGTTTATCCTCGACTCACTAATATGACTAAGGTGACAATGCCAGAGATATGTGATATTCACATTCTCTCTCTTTTTTTTATATTTCTTTCAATTTAAAAAATATTTTCATTGAGTGCAAGAATTAAAAGATTGTTATCAATATAACCATTACCATAAAATTTATTAGAAAAGAAAATGGAGCATCCATTTCTCATTAGCCTTATTTCATAACAAATGTATAGAAATAATGTTTCTAATGACCTTTGGCATGTACTAACAGTCTTTTAATTCTAAAATTTTACTCAAAAGTAAATCAAACATATAGGTTCCCATAGCCTCTACGCTAATGGACTCTCCACTTGCACCATAAAGCTTGAGGTCACCTCTTTTCAAACCTTTGATAGTCTATAGTCGCTGTAACGAATTACAAATATATGATCATAGGTGGTATCTAATATCCAAATATCAGAGTCTGAGCCACTCAATAAAAAAATAGATCTATATCATATACACATTTTTTGGTGCTATACTTGCACCCTACTTCAATCTGGCAAGATAATTCTTACAATTATTCTCCCAATGTCCAAATTTGCCACAAATAATATCCATGGGGACTTCTTTTGCCTTCTTATTATTACTGATCAATCTAAGATCAGGAATACCTAGAATATTAGAGTTTTTTTTCTGATATAAACCTAATTTACAAGTTCCTCAACCAATCCACACAGTTGAGATCGATCAACATAGTTTCATGTAGTGAAAATAAAGAAGCCATAATGTAGAATAATAATATAAGCAGACCACTCATGTTTGACATACATAACTAGATGAAGACTTTTAACTTATTATGTCTCTCACTATTTTATCAGATACCATATCCCTCTCCTATGGTAAATGAGAAATCTTAATCTGATTTTTTAATGGGGTTGAGATCTTAATCCCTCAATGAAGCTTTATGGATATCACAACAAATCTCAATGAGTTCAAAGATAGAAAAACCTATCCAATTGTATCTTATGTAACTCTCAACATAATTTTATCTCTAAAAATACTCATAGCCTTGTGGATATCATAATAAACTATAGTATTTTTAGTTAAGTCAGATCCTTCATTTTCATATAGTCATATCTGAAAAATACTATCCTTGTAGATATCATAACAAAATAATATATCTAAAATATATTGTAAAGCATCTAATATGTACCAAGATAAACCCACATCAATCTCCATAGCAAGTCTTATTGATATCATAACAAGCCTACTATGGTTTTTGACAGAGTATTGACTAGGCATGAAGGAAGGCATATATAGTGTTCAAAATACTGAGCTACCTTTATTCAAAATTCAAACTAATTTAATTGGCCAGAAAAGTATAAAGATTGGTAGGGGTCCTCCATTGCTTTTATTAGATATTAATAAAATTGGCCAGGCTAGCAATAGAACCAATTAAATAACCACCATACTTGAAACACTCTTTAGACATCAATTGATAATCGATTCAAAAAATAAGTCAGCTGTTAGTTCACAATACTACAACTTAATATAATTTTTATGAGGACTTTAATGATCTCAAGCACATCTTAATTCAATCAATCATAATGATGCACTATTATAGTTGTATCTTAACAATCATAACAACTAATAATGGCATCTTATCATATCTCTAAGATATGAAAACATAATCATATAACATGATTATAACTAAGCATCTCAAGCATATCACATATGAATAAAGTTCTAATAACATGCATGAATACAAAGTATACTTTTTTACGGTTCTTCTTCTTGAGATATTACAGTGGCACCCCTACATGCCATAAGAGTACCTTATAAAATTGAAAGAAAAAATCTCTGAACCCTACTTGCTTTTTTGATCAGACAGCCTGGTGATGAACCCCAATTAGAGTACTTAGCTACTAAAAAAGATTCTATACATACATCATGTATTTTATATTAAAAATATATCTTTAAGACATGCTAGGATTTTGATGTTCAATCGGGTTCAACCTTTGAACGGACTTGAACCAAACCAAAAACTTATGCTTGATCACAATCGAGATAATAATTTAATCTTTGATTATATAGATTAAGGTAGGCTCTGATACCACTGTTGGGTTCAGGTGGTATAGCGAAAGGACTAAGTGTTTAAAATTTTTCATTCGAAATAGCCGATGCACCGAAAACCCTAATGCCCAAAAATCCTTGACTATATCAATCAAAGTACTATAAATTAAACTTAGATAAGAAGCATACTTGTAGCACTAATCTTAATTTTTATGAGGCATCCAAGTATTCACCCTTCAACAGTGGTCTACATGGAAATTGAACCAAAGACAGCACTCCTTCTCCTTGCTTCAAGAGTTCTAGCACCTACAACTCGACTAGCCTAGTACCGGTCAAGTTTCTCCAAGAACCTAACTCCACCCTCTCAGAACCTCCTCTAGACTTCTAATTCTCCTTCTTTTGGACCCTCATAATCTTTGTTAGGATCAGAAAAGGCTTTGTCTTAAATCCCAAAGCCTTGTCCTAAAAGTAGGATGGGTTGTAAGAAAGAAAGGAGAGCAACAGAGAGAAATTGGAAACCCGATCTGAATACCTCAGACACCCAGCGCCCAACCCTTTATATAGCCACCAGAGAGATGCCAAAAGAGAGAGATATGCCCCATCCAAGAGGTTTATTTGATCAAATTATCAGAGATAAGAGTTCCTTCAAAAAGGACTATTATCAATAATACGTCGATCAGCACCCTCATCTACATGTGTGACCAGAGAAGGGATGTTTTTGCATCCCTTCTCAAATTAAAAAAAATTTCAAAAATCTATGTAGATAGAGGACTCAATCTTGATCTCAGATCACCTAATAAGGGGATCAAAAAATTTACATAAAAAAGTGATCCTTGCACCTCTTCACGCAAGTGCTGATCACCACGCATGCGCGCACACAAGGGAGTTTCCAGCATCTGTTTGGCCATCTGATAAGTCTGAAAAAATTCCAAAAAAATTACCAAAAATAGCTTATCAAATATAAAATATTATTACAAAAAATTATTCTAATTTGAAAGTATTTGTTTAGAAAGACTCTCTAAAGCACAGAGAGATGTGATGCTTCTGTGTGAATGTGTGAGAGACCCTTCTCGTTTCTAATTTTTCTCCACCCAAACAATTCTAGAAAAAATCCATCTCATACTTTGAGATGTGTATCAGAAGATGGAGAGTGATATGGTCTACCACATGCATCTTAATCCTATACTAGAAGGACTCTTTTCTTCTACTCACACAAACATGCACGCGCAAAACTTGTTTTGTGCCAAGAGTCCACCACAACTTGGACTCTTTATAAATGGCATTAATTTAGAATTTGACACCCCAATTTGGGCTGCTTCTAGGTGACATGATCTGACCCAAATGCCCACCAAATTAGGCTAGCTAATTAGCAAGGAATGAGACCAAATTGATTTTCAAAAGAGCAAGGGTTTCCACATGTGCTAGCATGCTTACCGGAATCCTGATTGAATCCAAAATTTCAATCAATCTTTTTCAAAAGAGTCTTTGACTAATTTTTATATGTGTGTAATCTATTGGATTCCATATCTAGCCAACAGTCAGTCCAGATACAAGTTGATCAAATTTGATTAGATTTTAATCTATCCAATTTAGGTCAAATCGAGCTAACCCGAGTTCAACAAATAGAATCCTTTCTAACTGGCGATCGAATTAAACTCTTCAATTTGATCAAACCTACAAGTCAAGATTGATGTCTAGCAATGTATCATGACTATCCAAAAGATATAAAATTTGATAAAAATATCAAATATATCCTTCAGTGGCAAGTTACCATATAATTCAATCTTTCGATCATCCTTGCACCCTGAATATGTTCATTGTTGGGAATAGTGTCCCAAAGCCAATAGTCAGCCTGTTGATGGTTGTGCTCATTTTTGTATTGTACATAAATTATAAATTAATAAAAATTATTTTGGTATTTTTCATCACAAAATGTTTCATCTTCTAATGAACTCCTATGTTGTGGTGAAGTCCTTAGGACTATTTAGACTCAACAAAGGAGGATTTGTCGTTTAGTCCTTAAATCTATTCACGACCAAATGATACATTGTTACCAAGGATGACAACATTTATCAAACATAGGTCATTGTGTGCCATATAGGTTGGTTGTCCTCTTAACCAATGAGTGTGGAGATACTAGTATGTCATACAAGTGAGATTAAGGGTACATTTGCACTGAACGTGACTGATTTCAGAGCTATTTCTACTGTCAAGATTTGCTCCGATGGAATATGGGTATAAATATCCCTCCGACCAGAGACCGCCATGGTGACTTACAAGCAACTCACTGCACTTAGGCACTGGACTACCTGAATTTTTAATTCAGTGATGGAAGGCTGCTGGGTGTAGTCAAGTATTTGACTTGTCGGTGCATGTGTCAAGATGAAATTGACCACTCCAGTTTAGGAGCTGTATACAGTCATATTTCAATTTAGTAAAATCTTGGCCAGAGTAGTCCTTGTGAGGAGTCACAGGACTGTTTGAGTTTAGCACGATTCGGATGATCTAATTAGGGTTGACAGTTTAACCCTGAGTCATCCTAAACACAGAGGTCAAAAGGATGAATTATACAGTAACCATATTCACGTAGGTTCTGAGTGTTGTGATTGCGACCATTCGACCTATCCGATCATCAGGTACCATTGCTAGATGGCCACTTCGATTAGTACAGGAATTGGTTCCTGTGCTACTGGCTTAGGTTCGAACCTGCGGGGTCACACACATTAGAGATTCTTATCTGATCTGATAGCTGATATAGAATTCTACATGTTTGGGACTCAGTGATCGAGAATCAAGATTCTCTGACCACGAGTTCCACACATTATGGGTACTGAGGTCAAGAGTCCCACTGGTTGGGATTTTTCGATCAGGTTTACATATCGATGAATTATGATGCCTGATTGCCCATCAGATTTAGACTCAATATTTATGAGAGGTTTAATTAGTGATTTGATCACTAGTTAACTCAATTTGATTGAGTAATTATTTTTGGATCAAGTCCAATTGAATTGGATTCAGTTGGGTTTGATCCGATTAGGTTAAGAGTTGACCTAATCATCGAGATGGTTTGGTCCCTGATTTGATCAGGGGTTGAGCTTAGTCAATTCCTGATTTGATTAAGATTTTATTGAGCCTAATTAAGCCTAATTAAGTTAAATTTAAATTAGTCTAATTGGATCTGACTTATTTGGTTCAATTAGGTTGGTTTAAATAATTAAACCACCTTGACCCAATCTCCATGCGCCACCTCACTTCCATTGCACCCATTTGGATTCATGAGAAGGAACTTCTCATGAATTTTTTTCTCATGCCAAGCCCTCTCCACACCCCACTCTAATGTGCCAAATGGATGGATAAGGATGATTGGTTGGCCATTCAAATTCAAAATAAAGTTTGAATTTGAATGGGCAATCAATATTTGCACCCTATCCCTTTTTTTACGTCCTATTTATTACATGAGAAAAGGTTTCTCATGAAATCACTCCATGCACAATTTAAGCCACGTCTCATGCCTTTAGTAGATAAGGGATGAGTTGGTGTCCATTTGAATTCAAATGTGCAATTACTCATCTTTATCCTTTCTTTTGGATAAGATGTTTGACGTTGTTATAAAAGGAGGAGAAGAGTGGGGCATGTAAGAAGAAGTTTTTTGAAGAAAAATTTTAGGGCATGAGAAGTCTTGTGCGTGAGAAGGAAGTCTATATCCTTCCAAGAGAAAAAGAAAGAAAAGAAAGAAAAGTGGGTGCAAGTTTTCGGTGAGTTTCCGAGAGTTTTAGCCTGGGGTTCGGGAAGTGAGAAAGTGAGCTATGAGTGTCGTAAGCCCACAAAATCTTAAGGAGATCTTCAACATCCTCTCAAGCATGTCTGTTGATGATCCAGAGCATCCAAAGAATCGACAGATATCGATCGAAGAAGTTCGATCAGCATCCACCATCAAAAGGGCTCTACAACGAGCTAGCACTCGTGAGGAGTCGATCATATCGGGAGCTTCACATGGACGATCCGCAGAGGCCAGACACACGGTGTGGCTACATTACGATGATCAGACTCTCCGGACAGTGATCAGATTACAGTGATCTACTACCCGCACAAAGGTATTGTATTCTGAACACATTACAGTAAAGTATTTACTGTTCGAATTTGAATTTCAAATTTAAATGAATGCATGCTATATATCATATTTAGATCCTAGTGTAGGGTAAATTTATATTAATTAATTATATTAATTGATTTTTTTCACTCTAAAATTATAATTTTGAAAAAATTTTAAAATTATCATTTTACCCCTGCACTGAATTTTTTCCAGAAATGGTATCAGAGTGGGTTCTTAGATATGATATATATATTTGCATGCATAAATTAAGTTGTAATCTAAAAGTTTAAATTTGAAATTTAAAATTTAAAATTTGAATTTTGAAAGTTGTTCAAAATTCAAAATTTAAAAATTTGAAATTCAAAATTTTGAAATTTGAATTTTGAAATTTGAAATTCAAAATTCAAAATTCAAAAATTTAAAATTCAAAAATTTGAAATTTGAAATTTAGATAAAATTTCAATTTGAAATTCAAAATTTAAAATTCAAAATTTAAAATTCAAAATTTGAAATTTAAAATTTGAAATTTGTTTGAAATTTGAAATTCAAAATTTAAAATTTAAAATTTGAAATTTAAATTTTGAAATTGGTATATTTAGATATACTTGATCCAAATAGCAAGTAATCGAATTGGGTTGGTTGCCATGGCCATTCGGTCATAGGAAAAAAGTAGGGTTTAAAGGCCTCTCCTCCCATTCGATGGGGTCTCCTATGGCGGTAGGGGTGCCACTGCAATTATATCCCATGCAGATGAAGCAGCGAAAGAAATTAATTGTAAAGGTTCAATTGTGAAATTTATCATGAATGTGTTAGATAAGATCTAAAGGAATATTCATGATTTATTTTGATTGAGTTATTTTCTGTTATGTAATTAGCAATAGAATTGCTATTTATAAAATATGCTGATCTATTTGTGAAATGAGTCAACATATTTGGTGAACAAAAAATAAAACCTTTCAAATTTGAAAATTATTTTCGAAATGCCAAACCCTAACCCATCAGCCCAAATACTTAATTAAAAGAATTAAGTGTTGTCTAGTAGGTTTAGAATTGTGAATTAAGATCTAAGACAATTGCATAAACTTGTGGGTCAATGGTTAGATGGATTAGGTCCATATTTGGGTTAGACCTAAGGTTAGCTTAAAGAAATGGACTAAATTAGAGTAATTGGTCAAATCTAATCAAAAGTTAAATTAGATTAGGTCAAGGATACTCTAGACTCAACTCCAATAGTTGTAGTTGAATGGATCCATGTCTTTAAATAGACCAAGATGGACTTAATTCATGGCTACGTGGTGGAACCCTATTTAATAAGTTGATCAAATTAAAACTAATGAACCGATTGGTGTCTAAGGTAAGTTTGGCATTTTGACCAGTGGTTTTTAAGCGGGAGCTACTCGCAGTGATTCGATCTCTGACGAGTTAATGGCTTATCCCCACCACTGATCTCACTTACCTGGCCAACTTGGTGAATTAGGTTTTGATTAGATCACTTGGTGATTAGGGCTCACCCATGTCATTAGGTAAATTAGTTTGACTGATTTAGGTGCTCCTAATGCCAGCTTTAATTAAATCCTTTTTTTTTTAATCTGACTTGGTGAAGTCAGTGGGAGGATTGAAATTGACTGGATATTTTCATCTCATCTATCCTTTAATAAAATCCTCAAAAATTATTAGGTCCCTAAAAATGATTAAGTTATATTGATAACTAAGTCATAGCCTCCCATTAAGTGAGTGATAATGAGTCCATTAGTTTAATAATCATTGGAGGCCCAAAGGCTTGGTGCTTATTGACTAATGGAATTATCATTCATAATATGATAATCTGGTTTGAGTCTTTCTGATGGTGGTCAGGTTGGCCGGCCAAAGTCGGGCCTGATCATTTATTGGTCTGATTCATCAAATCAAATCATGTTAATGGTTGGACCTAACTAGATCTTTTTAGTTGAGGCCAAAGCCTACTGATTAGGTTCTGGGGCAAAATCAATTACTAAAATTTGTTTAGAGAAACAACTGGTTATGAACCTACCCATAGATGCACATGGGTTGACCAACCAAAGTTGGGCTCGTGTGTAGTCTGTGTGGATTCTAGTACCCATTAAGGAATTAAAGTAATTCCTCGAATTGGAGGTTGAGGCTATCAATTCATAAAAATACTGGAAGAAACTTTAGACTAAAGTTCAAGTCTTTAGTATTAATAATTTATGTACTAATATAGGTCTGATTTTTCTTTATGCAGCTATGGCCACTACCCATCACTCCGGTCATTATTAGATAATGACAAGCTCATAGGACCTAATTTCGATAGCTGGTATCAAAAATTAAAAATCATCCTTGAGCATGAGTGGATCCTTTATGTAGTAACAGATTCGGCACCTGAGGATCTAGCCTTGAATGCTAGAAGGACAGTCTGAGACACTTACTAGAAGTCGCTCAATGACCGCACCAACGTCCGATGCATAATGCTGGAGACAATGAATGATGAGTTTAGTCGCAGGTTCGAGAATGCCCAGCCACAGGAGATGCTTCAAATGTTGAACGATTCTTTTGGTACGCCTAACGATGTTGAAAGACACAAAACTAGTTGTGCTATTTTCAATGTTCGGATGAGGGATGGAGCCTCAGTCATTGATCATGTGCTGTACATGATCGAAATGATTGAGCGCCTAAGTAAACTGAGCTTTCCCTTGCACGAGCAGCTCGGTAAGGATGCGATCCTTAATTCTCTACCCAAGTCCTTCCTTCCCTTTCTTACTCATTTTCGAATGACAAAGCCTGCAGTGAACTACCACGGCTTGTTGGGGTTGCTGCAGAACTTTGAGAAGGATCACCACTCCATAAGGAGTCGGTGAATGTTGTGGGAGGGTCTTTTTCTGGTCGTCAACCCTTTAAGAAAGAGAAGAAGAACAAAAAGAAGAAGAATAAGAAGGTGCAGCCGCATGCTGGGATGTCTGCACAGGGTCAGATCAAGAAGCGCAAGCCCGACCAGAGCCAGGCAGAGTGTTTCTTTTGCAAGAAGCAGGGGCACTGAAAGAGAAACTGTCCTCTATACATTGCCTCACTGAACCCAAACAGGCCGAAGGAGAAGCAAGGTACTTATATGATAACACCTTGCAACTTTTCCATTTGTGATACTACTGCCTGGGTATTGGATACCGAAAGCCCTTATCATATTTGCAATTCGATGCAGGGTCTGCAGATCAGTAGGAGATTTGATGAAGGTGAGAGATTCCTGAACGTTGGAGATGGAAGCAAAGTTTCAGTTCTAGCATTAGGAATCATGAACCTTGTAATCAATTTTCAAAAAATAATTCTGAGTGAATGTCACTATTGTCCAAGCTTTTTATTAAATATTATTTCTGTAGGCCTTTTGGCCATGAACGGTTATCAATTTTTAATAAAAGAAAATGTTTGCAATATCATTTTGAATGGTGTTACAATGTTTGTTAGACAACTTAATAATGAAATTTACTTTCTATCACAATCTATTAATGTGGTTCAAATCTTCGGTAAATGCCCTAGAATAGATAATGTGTCAGAAGTCTACCTTTGGCACTGTAGGCAAGGTCATATCAATAAGAACAGGATAAACAGGTTGGCTCAAGAAAGAATTTTGAAGTAGGTGATTGTGAATCACTTCCAACCTGTGAGTCCTGTCTTCTTGGTAAAATGACCAAATCATCTTTTATTGAAAAAGGTGAGCGATCCAGTGAACTCTTGGGTTTGGTACATTCTGATGTATGTGGACCCATGAGCTCAAGTGCAAAAGGTGGATATTTCTACTTCATAACCTTCACAGACGACCTATCGAGGTATGGGTATGTCTATTTAATTAAGCATAAATCGGAGTCGTTTGAAATGTTTAAACTATTCTGAAATGAGGTAGAAAAATAAACTGAAAAGTGTATTAAAACTCTTCGATCTGATCGAGGAGGTGAATACCTTTCTAATGATTTTCTGACATATCTTGGGGAGAATGGGATTCTCTCTCAGTGGACACCTCCTGGAACACCACAGCATAATGGTGTGTCTGAAAGGAAGAATCGAACCTTGTTGGATATGGTTTGATCCATGATGGGGTTTGCTGGTCTGCCGATCTCCCTTTGGGGATATGCACTCGAATCGACTTGTTACCTTCTAAATAGGGTTCTGAATAAGTCTGTAACCAAAATGCCATATGAGATATGGATAGGATGTAAGCCAGTACTCTTGCACCTTAGGGTTTGGGGGTGTCCGACTTATGTTAAACGTTTAATTACGGACAAGCTTGGACCTAGGTCTGATAAATATAATTTTATAGGATATCCAAAAGAGACCAAAGGATATTATTTCTACCTGGCTGATGAGCAAAAGGTGTTTGTCAGACTTAAGGCAATCTTTTTGGAAAAAGAGTTCCTTGATGAAGGGACTGTTGCCTCTAAGGTCAAACTTGATGAAGTTCGACAGGTGGAAAAACCGACATAAGTTGCTGAACCTGAATCGGATTTGATTAGATCAGATCCGGAGCCCATTGTTCAAGCACCTTAAGGCGATCTGGTAAAGCACGTCATCAACCAGATAGATACTATGGTTTCTTGGTCCGAGACGATGATCCTATCAAACTTGATGAAAATGATAAGGATCCGATCACCTACATGAATGCAATGTAGAGATCCGACTCTGAGAAATGGCTAGAAGCCATGAAATCTGAAATGGAGTCCATGAAGGTCAACGATGTGTGGACATTGGTTGACCCACCCGAAGGAGTAAAACCCATAGGGTGTAAGTGGGTCTTCAAGAGGAAGAGGGGCGCAGACGAAAAGGTGGAAACCTATAAAGCCCATCTGGTTGCCAAGGGATATCGTCAACGTTATGGTATAGACTATGACAAGATATTTTCTCCTGTGGCAATGCTAAATCCATTCAGATTATGCTTGCGATAGCTGCCCATCTGGACTATGAAATCTGGCAAATGGATGTGAAGACAACTTTCCTAAATGAAGAGCTGGATGAAGAGGTGTATATGATACAACCTGATGGATTCACATCCACTGATGATTCTAAGGTGTGCAGACTACAGAGGTCCATTTATGGACTTAAGCAGGCATCACGGAGTTGGAACATACATTTTGATAAGATGATCAAGACGTATGGCTTCGTTAAGAACGGAGAAGAGCCATGCATTTATAAGTGGGCTAATAGTCCAGTAGTAGTATTTCTTGTATTGTATGTGGATGATATTCTCTTAATCAGGAATGATGTCCCTGCATTATAGGGAATAAAGATTTGACTATCATCACAGTTCTTCATGAAGGATCTGGGAGAAGCTTCCTACATCCTAGGGATGAGGATCTATAGAGATAGATCTACAAGGTTGCTTGATTTATCTCATTCCACGTACATTGATACTATGCTGAAGAGGTTCAGTATGGAGAATTCTAAGAAAGGCTATCTTTCGATAGGCCATGGAATTTCTCTCTCGAAGAGGGATTGTCCGACAACACCTCAAGAGAGAGAGCATATGGGTAGGATTCCATATGCTTCGGCAGTGGGATCTATCATGTACACCATGACATATATACGACCAGATGTGGCATACTCACTAGGGGTAGTGAGTAGATACCAATCTGATCCAGGGGAGAATCACTGGAAGGTTGTTAAAACCATCCTGAAGTATTTAAGAAATACTAAGGACCAATGGCTTGTTTATGGTGAATCGGACTTGAGACTTATAGGGTTTACAGACTCTAGTTTCCAGTCTGATCATGATGACAACAAAAGTGTGTCGGGATTTATTTTTACCCTTAATGGTGGGGCTATCTGCTGAAAAAGATCCAAGCAGCACATAGTGGCTGATTCAGTTTGCGAGGTGGAGTATGTCGCTGCATCAGACGCTGCCAAAGAAGTGGTGTGGCTGAGGAAGTTTATCATCGAGCTCGGAGTAGCACCCTCCCTTGTTGGTCCAGTTCTGCTCTACTATGACAGCTCTGGAGCCATTGCTCAGGCGAAGGAACCAAAGGCACACCAGCGGACGAAGCATATTCTATGCCGCTACCATCTCATCCGGAAAATTATGGATCAAGGTGACGTGGATCTTCAGAAGATCGATGGAAAGGAGAACCTGACTGACCCATTCACTAAAGCCATTACGGTGAAGGAGTTCAACAGGTACAAGTCGAAGATGGGTATTAGATACTGCACCGATTGGCTTTAGGCCAAGTGGGAGATTGTTGGAAATAGTATCCCAAAGCCAATCGTCAGCCTATTGACGGTTGTGCTCATTTTTGTATTGTACATGAATTATGAATTAATAAAAATTATTTTGGTATTTTTCATCACAAAATATTTCATCTTCTAATGAACTCCTATGTTGTTGTAATATCCTTAGGACTATTTAGACTCGACAAAGGAGGATTTATTGTTTAGTCCTTAAATCTATTCGCGACCAAATGATACGTTGTTACCAAGGACGATAATGTTTATCAAACATAGGTCGTTGTGTGCCATATAGGTTGGTTGTCCTCTTAACCAATGAGTGTGGAGACATTGGTATGGCATGCAGGTGAGATATAGGGGTACATCTGCACTTAACATGACCGATTCTGGAGCTATTTTTGCTGTCAAGTTTTGCTCCAATGGAATATGGGTATAAATATCCCTCCGACCTGAGATCGCCATGGTGACTTGCAAGCAACTCACTGCACTTAGGCACTAGACTACCTGAATTTTTAATTTAGTGACAGAAGGCTACTGTGTGTAGTCAAGTACTTGACTTGTCGGTGCGTGTGTCAAGATGGGATTGACCACTTCAGTTTAGGAGCTGTGTACAATCGTGTTTCAATTTAGCAAAATCTTGGCTAGGGTAGTCCTTGTGAGGAGTCACAGGACTGTTTGAGTTTAGCACGATTCGGATGATCTGATCAGGGTTGACAATTTAACCCTGAGTCATCCTAAACACAGAGGTCAAAAGGATGAATTATACAGTAACCATATTCACATAGGTTCTGAGTGTTGCGATTGTGACCATTCGACCTATCCGATCGTCGGGTACCATTGCTAGATGGTCACTTCGATTAGTACAGGAATTGGTTCCTGTGCTACCGGCTTAAGTTCGAACCTGCGGGGTCACACACATTAGAGGTTCTTATCTGATCTGATGGCTGATGTAGAATCTTACATGTTTGAGACTCAGTGATCGAGAATTAGGATTCTCTGATCACAAGTTCCACACATTATGGATACCGGGGTCAAGAGTCCCACTGGTTGGGATTTTTCGATCAAGTTTACATATCGATGAATTCTGATGCCTGATTGCCCATCGGATTTGGACTCAGTATTTATGAGAGGTTTAATTAGTAATTTGATTGCTAATTAACTCAATTTGATTGAGTAATTATTTTTGGATCAAGTCCAATTGAATTGGATTCAGTTGGATTTGACCGATTAGGTTAAGAGTTGACCTAATCGTCGAGATGGTTTGGTCCCTGATTTGATCAGGGGTTGGGTTTAGTCAATTTTTGATTTGATTAAGATTTTATTGAACCTAATTAAGCCTAATTAAGTTAGATTTAAATTAGTCTAATTGGACCTAACTTATTTGGTTCAATTAGGTTGGTTTAAATAATTAAACCACCTTGACCTAATCTCCATGCGCCACCTCACTTCCATTGCACCCATTTGGATTTATGAGAAGGAACTTCTCATGAATTTTTTCCTCATACCAAGCTCTCTCCACGCCCCACTTTAATGTGCCAAATGGATGGATAAGGATGATTGGTTGGCCATTCAAATTCAAAATAAAGTTTGAATTTGAATGGGCAATCAATCTTTGCACCTTATCCCTTTTTTTACGCCCTATTTATTACATAAGAAAAGATTTCTCATGAAATCACTCCATGCATAATTTAAGCCACACCTCATGCCTTTAGTGAATAAGGGATAAGTTGGTATCCATTTGAATTCAAAATTTGATTTGAATTCAAATGTGCAATTACTCATCTTTATCCTTTCTTTTGGATAAGATGTTTGACGTTGTTATAAAAGGAGGAGAAGAGTGGGGCGTGTAAGAAGAAGTTTTTTGGAGAAAAATTTTGGGGCATGAGAAGTCTTGTGCATGATAAGAAAGTCCATATCCTTCCAAGAGAAAAAGAAAGAAAAAAAAGAAAAGTGGGTGCAAGGTTTTCGGTGAGTTCCCTAGAGTTTTAGCCTGGGGTTCGGGAAGTGAGAAAGTGAGCTATGAGTGTCATGAGCCCACAAAATCTCAAGAATATCTTCAACATCCTCTCAAGCATATCTGTTGATGATCCAGAGTATCCGAAGAATCGACAGACATCGATCGAAGGAGTTTGATCAGCATCCACCGTCAAAAGGGCTCTACAACGAGCTAGCACTCGTGAGGAGTCGATCTGATCGGGAGCTTCGTGTGGATGATCTGCAGAGGTTAGACATGCTGTGTGGCTACATCGTGATGATCAGACTCTCCCGATGGTGATCAGATTGCGGCGATCTACTACCCGCACAAAGGTATTGTGTTCTGAACACATTACAGTAAAGTGTTTACTGTTCGAATTTGAATTTTAAATTTAAATGAATGCATGCTATATATCATATTTAGATCCTAGTGTAGAATAAATTCATGTTAATTAATTAGATTAATTAGTATTTTTTCACTGTAAAATCATAATTTTGAAAAATTTTAAAATTACCATTTTACCCCTGTACTGAATTTTTCTCAGATTCATGAGTATGAAATCACGTCAAACTCAAACACATTTATATCGATTCTCAATTAACTAATGATAATTTTAATAAAAAAATATTAAAAATTCTTTCTAATCTCCTTCCTGCTTTTGGCCAAAAGATTTTTCTCGAGTCATTTAGAAATAAAAATTCACAAGATATGATCTCCTCTTACTAGGAGTGATCGATTCTATGTTGACCTACTCACAACCTCCATACACACTCCACCATATCCAGGACACCCCGTACATGTTTTAATACCATGCCTAGGTATGAACCAAAATATGAATTTATGTGCACAAGATTCTATGGTAGTCTCAGGTCTAAGGATCACTTGCATAATTTTACTTAGAAAACTATCTTTAACATGCAAGTAAGGCTTCCATAAGATATTTTTTTTCATCGAGTCAATTCAGTGGACTCATTTTTCAAATGAGCATCCACATCCTTGTATTAGTATCCCATACACAAGTGGCTAGTGAGATCTGTCACCCTCTCCATCGAGCATGCATAAGATGTGCCAATCTATCTGAAACATTGATCTCCGACTCAATACTCCTATGATCAGGAATATTTAAGATTAGGATTTTAGATCTTACCAGCATGACCCATTCATGTCTCCTAAAATCATTGTCCTAATCTTTGAGATTCATCATTATCTTAATCATAATAAGATGCAGCTAAAATGATGAATCAATGCCTCAATATCATTACATGAGTTGAGAAATTACAAAGAAAAATCCTATTGCAATACACTTGCGATTGGCTTATAGGGCACCCTTCTTTCACGTTGAAGATGTCATAACTAGTCTTATACCTCTCAATGTCATTGGATATGCCAAAGGACTCATTCAATATTTACAATATATCCTGTGGTTGAGCATTCTCGAAATGATGGCTGAACTCATCATTCATTGTCGCTAGTATAATACAACGAACCGTAGTTCGATCATTGAGCCACTTCTGATAAGTGTCTTTGATCGTGCTACATGCATTCGGAGCTGGCTCCTCGGCTGTCAGATCTATCAATATATATAAGATCCATTTGTGCTCCAGGATTATTTTGAGCTTTCGATACTAGCTATCAAAATTTGGTCCCATCAATTTATTACTTATTAGATGTATGTTCTAGAAGTCAATTTTGCTTGACATATATCATATTTCTAGGATATGATTTTATACTTTATGGATATTTATATTATCATTTATATTTTATATGTCCATGAATCATCCAAGGGTTTAACAAAATGATGACATATAGTCTCAAAGAGTTAAGAATTTGAGACATGTGTCATTAATGATTAATTCTTAAATTACTTCTGGTCATAGGATCATCATGAAGATGCTAATTGATCCGGATAAACCAATGCACGGATCGCTTCCTTCAGATATATGGATCTCGAGTCTGTGGTGTAGGGATACTGGAGCAAGAGTGTAGATAGTTGTTAGAGAACAACTAGCACTGAGCATGACCAACATAAGAAATCACATGGATGTCTGCTCACTTATTAGTAACTTTCTCGATGCTGCAGCTGTATGACTAGTTGTTTGATCTACGGTGCTATATTTGCTCGTAGTGAGGCTGCTAGAATTTGATTGATACATAAACATGAGTCTCAATGAGCCCTTGTAGTAGATGTTGGCGACAGTTGGTCCACTGTAAGAGTAGAGTGTACACTTAGATAAGATCTATCAATCCTAGCAGAAGGAAGTAGTCCTATGGGATTTATGAAGTTGAGTCTTTAAGTCTATGGTCATAGCAAGGTGATTAATAAAAAATTTTTTCATGAAGATCATACATAGACTCAAGCTGATTGAATCTATCATATGATCGATGATGAGGTTTGATGATTTATCTATGACCTACTATCTGGTTGAGACTCACGGTAGAGGGACCATATCATACGTTAACTGGACCTAGAGGTTCATCACCTTTTATTCTGTTGGGTTGCTACTACATACTGTTAGGTATCACAGGTAGATTGTGAGATCCACAAGCATCATCTTGATGATCGATGATTCTTGATGGGTAAAATTGGAATTATTCCAACCCATTGAAAGAGTTTCAATGATATTATGATAGTGATCATAATATATCTCACTACCAGATAGAATAGAACCTATGGGATCACACACAAAAGAAACTTTTGACTGATTAGATAGTTGAATTATGATTATCAATCGTGATAGGATTTGATTATCAATTTGATTGATGATGGATCTGATGCAAAAGTTATATTAAGTAACTTGCTAAAGAGTTAGTGAGTTAAAGGAGGATTAATTAGCAATTGAATTACTAAGTAGCTCAATTTGATTGAGCTATGAAGTTTGCATCAAGTTTAATTAAATTAGATTTAATTTGACTTGATAAGGATTTGATTTGATCAAACCTGATTGGGTTATGAGATAAACAAATTGTATGAGAGAATGATTCCTAATTGAATTAGGATTTAGTTTGACTTAATTTCTAAATAGACTAGGATCTAAATAAAAATATTTGAGTTCCTATTTGGATTAAGAATTCTTATATTCATGTGTGCATCAAATCCTAATTGGATTAGGATTAAATTGAGTTTGACTCAAGCATCAAGTGAGAGTCCAAAAGAACTAGGACTCCTTCTCTAATTAGGTGACATCTAATCTAAATAGTTTAGGCTTCAAATTAGATTTAAATTTTATCTATTTAGATCTAATCAATTATTAATATGATTAGGGTTGGTTGGGATTTAAATTGGTTTAAATTAGCCACCTAAAAGAAGAGTCCCATGAGATTAAATCTTCTTCCTTTCATGCGCCAATAAGGTCCCACGCCAACCAGATTTGATGCCAATTTTTCCATGCCCCCTTTCCTTTCTTTAGCATGTAATAACCTCTTTTAAACTCCTTATTCACTGTGTGAAACCTGGGTGCAAAAGGAGTTGGGTTGGCTGACACAAAAATTGCTAGAGTCCTAATAGAATTGGACTCTTATTTCCTATCCAAACACCTTATCCTCTTAGCATATTTAAACATGGGTCATGAGGGTTGTTAGGACTAGAGATGAGATCAGGTTTGACACCCAAAAGAGAGGCTTGGTGCATGAGAAAAAAATCAAAGGAGAGAGGTGCGACGTCAAGGGCCATGGGTGTGAGGTAATATATGAAAGAATTATGCCCTACAACCAATCGCATATGAAATGCGATTGGGTGTATTTTATAATTTATCTTTTAAACTCATATAATTGATATTTATTTTAATAAAATAGATATTTTTTATTCATTATATTGTGCATCTTACTATTCTTAAGATTATAATGAACCCCATAGGTCTGAACAATGGTTTTAGAACCGTGATGAGATCATGTCAGTGAAACCTAAATCCTTGATAGCTCTAACCTAAAATATTTCTAGTCGTTGGTACATTGAGTCAGAGATCAATGATATCGGTAAGACTGGCATGTCCTATATATGCTCAGAAAAGAGGGTGGTTAATCTCACAACCACTTGTGTGGTGACACTAATACAAGGATATGGGTGCTCATTAGAGAATGAGTTCACTGAATTAACATACAAGAGAATATTAGATGGAGTCTTATTTATATGTTAACTAATGATTCTCTAGTGGGAGTTGTGCAAGTGATCCTTAGACCTGAGGTCACCATGGTACCTTGTGTACATAGATCTATATTTTGATTCACTACCTAGCTTGCTTCTTTGATCCTTGTATGGGGTGTTCTGAATATGATAAAATGTGTATGAAGATTGTGAGTGATCAATAAGGGATCAGTCACTTCTAATAAGGAGAGCGAATATCTTATGTGATCTCATAGGATGATGATTCTGGAAGTCTTTGACCAAAGCAGGATGATAATTAGAAAAGGATTTTTAATGTATCATCAACTAAATCATCATTTTTAGATCGAGATACATAAAGATAAATGATTGAGTTTGACATATTTGCATACCCACAGTTCATTTGGGATGTTGTTTGACTGAAAGATTGAATTACATGGGAACTTACTACTGAAGGATATTTTGATAATTTTTCATTAAATTTCAAATCTTTCGGGTAGTCATGACACATTACAAGATATCAATCTTGACTTGTGAATTTATCAGAATTAAAAGAGTTTAATTTTAGAGCCAATTTGAAAAAATCCACATTGATTGAGACTCTTCGGGTGACCTAATCTCATCGGATTAGGGTTACGTCGAAAGTCTTGATCTACTGCTAGCTAGATTTGGAACCCAATGAGTCATACACTTTAAAATTTGATCTTGATCTGATCTAATTAGAGTTTAATATAAATTTTATGGGTTAATTTGATATGCTAGCACATTGTATTAACCCAAGTTCCCAAATTGGTTTAGATCAAAGTGTTTAAGCTAATCTAGACCAGTTGGCTTTGACCTAATGGGATTGGGTCAATTTGGATTGGATCCTTATCCAACTTGAAAAAGTTTTAAGTGGAGAAGGAGTCTTCTGCACCCATAAGAACCCACAGCACAAATAAATACTGCCCCCTTTATTTTAGGCATGTGAAAGGAAGAGTCCTTAATGAGGACTCTTAATTTTCTACGCGTTACCTTAAATTCTCAATCAGAAATCCTATATTTTGATACCAAAATTTATTAAATTTTTTATAACACATAGAAAACTAAGAGTATTTATTTTATAAATAACTAAATTATCAAAAATTTACTTGATGTATTTATTTGGTGCATGAAAAGTTGGAGTGCCAAAGGTTGGTGCCCCTTCATCCCATGTGACATTCTCTGGTCCCCTATTTATAGTGGATGCCCCACATGGGTTCTGATGGTGATTTTTGGTTAAAAATAATAAAAGAGATGTGGTAAATATAGAAAATATTTTGAAAAAAATTTAAGAGAAAAAAGAGAAAATTTTGAGTGGCAAAAGTTGCTACAAGGGTGGTGAGATTTTCAGCAAGTGTTGCTTGAGTACCCTAGGATTTTATTTTTTCTTATGTTGAAGTCAAAAATTAAATCCTAGGTTGTATGACATCTGAACAGTATCTTCTTAGTGTCATTCTAGTGGTGAGATCAAAAGTAATTGGGCTTTGGTGTGATCGTGATGCAAGTTCGAAATCGATAGTGTTCTTGAGAAGATAAGGCTACAGCAGCACACCGATTGGGAAGGACTTTGGCCAACTTTCTTGTGGATCACCATTGGAGGACTTCTACCTTTAGATCTTGTGAAAAACACCAACATCTTACTTTTTTATATTGGTTAAAGTATAATTTTCTATCTCTTTACATGCTTGAATTTGCTTTGATCGTGATCGACAAAATGATTCTAGGGTTTTGGGTTCGGCTCGATAGTTTTATTTAATAAAGCTATTGATTTGCTTGTTTTAAATTTTTTAAAAATTATTTTCTACTACATGGCTGGAACCAAACAATATAGTCTATATCTCTTCTTTCTTACAACAACCAAAGGTTGGTTGTTAGAACATCTTCTCTCCCATATTTTGTCCAAGTTTGGATATGGCTTTTTCGTTTCTCTTTATTCAAAAATTGGATAAAATTGTTGCATCTCTATTGTAGAGATTTGGTGCATGAGTTTAAGAAAGCAAAGAGAAGAAATGATTCTTCTCATGATTTCTAGTATAGAGATCAACATCCTCCTGCTTCTTCTTCTTCTCTAAGATTGTCTTGAGAGAAAAGTAGATTTTCAACCATCAAGAAGCAATCTCTGTAAGGAAGCTAGTACTCCGATGAGATCAAAAAGCTTCTGATCAGATCAGAGTCTAGTGTAGATATCCATAGAGGTCGGATGCTTGTGCAGCTACAAAAAACCTTCAGAAGACATCCATGATCATCAATTCATAATGAAAATTAATCTGTGCCAAGGTATGTTCTCTATTTATTTATTTTTTATTTAATTTCTATATCTAAATTCTATCTCACATATGATGATCCTATTTATGATTTTAAGATTTGATCTTATGCATGCTTAGATTAAATTAGATTTAATCTAAAAATTTTAAATTCTGCTGTATACTCATTTTAAAAAATTTTATATGCATGAAATTATGAAACTCTAATAGTGGTATCAGAGCCACATTATATGCATGAGATTAGGATTTAAATATAAAATCTATAGAAAAAAAATTTAAATCTAAAAGTTTTTAATGTCGTTCTGACATAAGATTATTCTGACATAACTTGTTATGCTGAATGATTATCTTAAAATGATGTTAAAATTTTTAATTAAATAAAAGTTTAGATCTAATTTTTTAGCATATATGTGATACATATTTTATTATTTAGATCTAAAAAGAGTTTTGAGATCTATTTTGATTCATATATATGATATGTGAAAGCATGTTTAGGGCTGAAATTTATTTTTATGACCTGAACTTATTCATGTATATGATATATGTTTGTATGTATGATCTGAAATTATTTTGAGATCAAAATATACTTTTCATGCAAAGAATTTAGATCTAAAAATTTAAATTTAAGATCTAAAATTAATGTTTGTACATGAGGGATTGGTCATGAGTAAATCAAATTAGGTCATGTAATTGGATTACATGTAGGATTTCTGATTTGATCATATTGGGTCTAAATTGATTTAGCAATTTGATCAAATCATGTCAAGTATTGATTAGGGTGAGATCAATAGAGCTTAAGATCATACAATTATTATTGATTGAATCGATTGACATCCATATATAGAATCTGTAGTCGATGTCGGCGATGGAGCCCGGCTCCCGTAGGAGTCTGGGCGGAGTCGTGGCGGCGGAGCCTGGCTCTCGTAGGAGTCCGGGCGGAGTCCTCCTGCAATCAAAGTCAGGTGCGGAGTCCGGCTCCCGTAGGAGTCCGAACGAAGCTTACCGGTAGTTGAAGTTGGCGACGGAGTCCGGCTCCCGTAGGAGTCCGGGGGTGAGGTCTTCTTGTCGTTGGGGGTAGTAGGCGGAGTTTGGTTCCCGTAGGAGTCCGGGCGAAGACTTCCTGCAATTGAAATCAAAAATGAAGTCTGCCAAGACCCTGCTCCACTCCCTACGATGGATTCTGTGCGAGTCTCCCGCCCCCTGATGAGTCACGACAGCGGACGTCGCTCTAGTCCCCGTAACTGACTCCACGTGGCGAGCCACGGCGATAGCCACGACCCCACTCCACTACCCTCCGCAATCAATTCCTCTTAACTCTGGGTGGCCCACTACCCGATGGTTACAGACGTCACTATCAATCTGGTGCCCCCTCCATCTATAAAAAGGGAGACCCCAGATACGTTATTCTATAAGCTCTCATTCTTTTACCCCAAAACTCTGCTAAATTCTCCGTTCGAGCACTCCATTCTTGTTGAAGCAGAGAACTGACTTGAGCATCGGAGGGTCTTGCCAGAGCAACCCCACCTCCAGTTTAGACTCCCTTTGCAGGTTCCGACGGCGATCGCGACTCCCTCGACTCCATTTTCTCCGGCGTAAGCGGATTTTTGCACCAACAGGATTGGCACTAGAGGAAGGGGGTGTGTCTTCGCAGTACCCTTGTTCTTAAAGGAGCGCTCAACGGAGCCGCCTCCGACTGTCTCCTCTGGCACCCACTCCTTCTTTCCCCCACGAGATCCTCGCCTAAAGCCTTCTCGTGAAGCATCTGCACAACTACCCACGGTCTCCGCAGCCATATCCCAGGCCCCATATTCTCTGGCTATGGCCGCTAGCATGGAGTGGACGGACGATCGGTCTCCGATGGATTCCGCCAATACCATCTCGGGAGGATCCTGGCAGGAAATGACCAGCATACCGGCCGTATCCCCCAAGCGACAAAAAACTGAAGAGCCCATAACCTTTACCGAAGAAGACACTCAGGGAGCCCAATTCCCTCATAGCGATACGGTCATAGTTTCCTTGAATATAGCAAATTATGACGTCCGTCGCATTCTTGTCGACAATGGAAGTTCGGCCGACATCCTGTTCTACGATGCCTTTTCAAGAATGTCCACTCTTGACGGCCATCTGAGACCGATTAGCTCCCCCTTGGTAGGGTTTACCGGAGACGCCGTTCCGACGGAAGGAATAATAACCTTGACTGTGGCCGTAGGTCAATATCCAAGGCAATCCAGGGCTCTGGTGAATTTCTTGGTGGTGAAGGCGCCATCCGCCTATAATGCAATCCTCGGCCGACCTGGCCTCAATGCTCTCCGAGCCATCGTATCGACCTACCATTTGAAGTTAAAGTTCCCCACCGACCAGGAGACTGGAGAGATCTGGAGAGATCAAGCTCTGGCCAGACACTATTACAATATAGCCTTGCAAAGAGGCGATCAATCTGATTCCTGCCCCGTCGATGGACTGGATGCTCGTGATGACCTCACCGAAGAGAGGGGTGCCCCCATTGAAGATCTGGTACCAATCCCTTTGAACGACGGGAACTCGGAGCATGTAGCAATGATTGGCTCCAACCTAGGGGAGGAGGTGCGGGCGCATCTCATTGATTTTCTACAAAAAAATGCGGACGTTTTCGCTTGGGTCCCAGCAGACATGCCGGGAATTGACACGAAAGTCATGGAGCATCATCTGGCCGTCGATCCAAAACATCGACCGACGAAAGAAAAAATCCGAAGTCATGCTCCGGAGAGGCAGAAGGCAATAGCCGAGGAAGTGGATAAGCTCCTTAAGGCCAGATTCATTAAGGAAGTCAATTATCCTGATTGGATTTCCAACATTGTCCTGGTCAAAAAAACAAACGGCAAGTGGAGGATGTGCATAGACTTCAAAAAGCTGAATAAGGCCTGTCCGAAGGATAGCTATCCCCTTCCTAGAATCGATCAACTGGTGGACACGACCTCTGGCCATGAGCTCCTCACCTTCATGGATGCGTTCTCCGGCTATAATCAAATTAGAATGGCGTCGGAAGACGAAGAAAAGATAGCTTTCATCACTAATCGTGGCCTTTACTGTTACAGGGTCATGCCTTTCGGCCTCAAAAATACGGGCGCAACCTATCAACGGTTGGTGAACAAAATCTTCAAGGAGCAGATCGGTCGTAACATGGAGGTCTACGTGGACGACATGCTCGTAAAAAGCAAATCTTTCGGAGATCATGTCACCGACCTCGAGGAGACCTTTGGCGCTCTCCAGAAATATAAAATGAAGCTGAACCCAACTAAATGCGCTTTTGGCGTAACCTCAGAAAAGTTCCTGGGCTTCATAGTGTCGGGGCACGGGATTGAGGCCAATCCAGAGAAAATTCGTGCCATCCAGGAGATGGCCACCCCAAAGTCGATAAAAGAGGTTCAGCGCCTCACGGGGAGGATAGCGGCTCTTAATCGTTTCGTCGCAAGGTCGGCCGAACGGTGCTTGCCCTTCTTTCAAGCCCTCAAGCAGCCGAAGAACTTCTGTTGGACCTCTGAGTGCCAACAGGCATTCGAAGAACTAAGGAGCTACCTTGGATCACCCCCACTGTTGGCAAAGCCTGAGCCTGGGGAGGAACTATTCTTATACCTAGCGGTCTCTCCCTGGCCCTTGCGGCCGTCCTTGTCAAAGAAGAGACGAAAGTTCAGCGGCCGATCTACTATGTTAGCCGCGTGTTGAGGGACGCCGAGATCAGGTACACCAAACTAGAAAAATTGACTTACGCTTTGTTGATTGCAGCCCAGAGACTCCGACCCTACTTTCAAGGGCACACCGTGACGCTACTCACCAACCAACCAATCAAGATGGTTTTGCATCGGGCGAACACCTCCGGGAGGATGGCGAAGTGGGCAATCAAGCTCACGGAGTTCGACATCCACTATCGACCCAGACCAGCAGTAAAGGCCCAAATACTGGCAGACTTCATAGTAGAGTGTACCATCGCAGAGGAGGCTGAACCTGAACAAAGCGAAGTTGACAACATGAAGTCCCAACTGAACTCCTCCGAAGAAGAGGCCGATCCCGCTAATCACTTTTGGGCCCTTTATGTGGACGGATCTTCCAACATGTCGGGTGCGGGTGCGGGCTTGATCTTGGTCAGTCCGGAGGGAGTCATCGCAGAATACGCTCTACGTTTCGAGTTCCCCGCAATAAATAATGGAGCGAAATACGAAGCTCTGATTGCAGGACTAAGGATCGCCAAAGAGCTGGGAATAAGTCAGCTCCGGGTGCATAGTGACTCTCAACTGGTGGTAGGGCAAGTTAGCAGGAATTACGAAGCGCGGGAAGGCAGTATGGCCAAATACCTCGAGAAGGTAAAGGAGCTCACTCCCGCCTTTAGCGACTTCAACATTAGATAGATCCCAAGGTTGGAAAATATGAGGCCTGACCTTCTCTCCAAGCTGGCGACGTCGACTCCGGCCGAATTGCCCAAAGGCATCCTCTTCGAAGTTCTAAAATACCCGAGTACAGAAGAATCACGGCCCATAATGGAGATTGACCACGAGCCCAGCTGGGTCGACCCATTGATCATCTATCTCAGAGATGGAGTTCTCCCCCAGGATGCGAAGGAAGCTCGAAAGCTCCGAGATCAAGCCTCCCGATACATCCTTTATGAGGGCAAATTATACAAGAGATCATACTCCTTGCCCCTTTTGAAATGTCTCCGGCCCTCGGAGGCTGACTACGCCTTGTGGGAAGTACATGAAGGAGTTTGCGGAAACCATTTGGGGGCTAGATCTTTATCCCACAAGTTGCTCCGCCAAGGATATTACTGGCCAACGATGCATCATGATTCGATTGAATATGTCAAAAAGTATGATCGATGCCAGAGATACGCCAACATCCAGAGACAGCCCGCCACTGAGCTCACACCCTTGAGTGCCCCTTGGCCTTTTGCACAATGGGGGATGGACATCCTTGGCCCCTTTCCCATGGCATCTGGGCAAAGGAAGTTTCTCCTTGTAGCGATCGACTATTTCATCAAATGGGTTGAAGCCGAACCACTAGCGAAAATCACAGAAGCAAAAGTACAAGATTTCATCTGAAAGTCGATCGTGTGTAGGTTCGGTCTGCCTAGAACCCTAATCACTGATAACGGACGGCAATTCGTGGGAGCAAAATTTGCCGAGTTCTGTGAAGATCTAAACATCTCCCACAACTTCACATCAGTAGCCCATCCCCAGACGAACGGCGAAGCTGAGGTAACCAACAGAACCCTTTTGCAGGGGATTAAAACAAGGCTTGAAAAAGTGAAGGGAACTTGGGTGGACGAACTTTATCATGTATTGTGGGCATATCGAACTACCCAGAGGCTACCTACGGGGGAGACCCCTTTTGCTTTAGCCTTCGGTACGGAAGCTGTCATCCCAATCGAGCTTAAACTCCCATCGGCACGAGTCGTGGCATTCGATGAACGTCAGAATTCACAAAGTCTTAGAGCCAACCTCGACCTGCTGGAAGAAAGATGGGAGATGGCTCAGGTTCGAATGGCAGCCTACAGACAGAAAGTTGCTCGATATTACAACGCCCGGGTCAAGAACAAAGCCTTTAGAGTGGGAGATTTGGTGCTTCGACGAGTCGCTGTCTCGCAACCTCAGGACCGAGGGAAACTCGCCCCAAACTGGGAAGGACCGTATGAAGTCAAAGAAGTGGTCCGGCCTGGAACTTATTATCTTAAGGAACTCGGAGGAGCCGACCTCTCACGACCGTGGAGCTCAGAAAACTTACGGATGTACTACCAGTAACTTCGTTTTAATCGAAAATTGCATATCCATATGTCTTTGGACAATTCAAACAAACTGTATCAAAAACAAAAGGAAAACCTCATCTCGACAAAGTCGAAGGCCCGGTTCCATTTAGACCGGATGGGGGGAGAGGCCTTGCAATGCCCATATGCGCCCCCACAGTCCTGTTAGGGACAAGAGGAGAACCTCGCCCTAACTTGAGCAAAGTCGAAGGCCCGGTTCCATTTAGATCGGATGGGGGGAGAGGCCTTGCAACGCCCATATGCACCCCCACAGCCCTGTTAGGGACAGGAGGAGAACCTCTCCCTAACTTGAGCAAAGTCGAAGGTCCGGTTCCATTTAGACCGGATGGGGGGAGAGGCCTTGCAACGCCCATATGCGCCCCCACAGCCCTGTTAGGGACAGGAGGAGAACCTCGCCCTAACTTGAGCAAAGTCGAAGGCCCGATTCCATTTAGACCGGATGGGGGGAGAGGCCTTGCAACGCCCATATGCGCCCCCACAGCCCTGTTAGGGACAGGAGGAGAACCTCGCCCTAACTTGAGCAAAGTCGAAGGCCCGATTCTGTTTAGACTGGATGGAGGGAGCGGCCTTACAATGCCCATATGCGCCCCCACAGCCCTGTTAGGGACAGGAGGAGAACCTCACCCTAACTTGAGCAAAGTCGAAGGCCCGATTCCATTTAGACTAGATCGGGGGAGAGGCCTTGCAACGCCCATATGCGCCCCCGCAGCCCTGTTAGGGACAGGAGGAAAACCTTGCCCTAGCTTAAGCAAAATCGAAGGCCCAGACTCCTATGGGAGCCAAGCTTCGTCACCGACTTCAACCGGTGGTAAGCCCAGCCCGAAACCCTACGGGAGCCGGGCTCCGTCGCTAACTTCGATTTCTGATAAATCCCGTCCGGACTCCCATGGGAGCCAGACTTCGCACCCTACTTTGATTGAAGGAAGACTCCACCCGGACTCCTGCGGGAGTCGGGTTCCGTCTGCGACTCCAATCGCAGGGAGGATTCCGTCCGGACTCCTACGGGAGCCGGACTTCGTCACCAACTTCAACTGCTGGCGATCTTCGCCCAGACTCCCACGGGAGCCGAACTTTGCCCCGACTTCACCTACGGGAGTCAAACTCCCGTAGCCTCGCTGAGAGCGGAGAAAGATTCCAAGCGAAAAAGAAAAAGAAAGGCGATGGATCACATCAACGACGATTAGAAAACAAACAGCGCCCGAGGTGCATAGAACCCCGTCACAGCAAGGATTGAGGCTCCCATCGGGAGTCCCAGCCTTCAAGAAAGCTTTCGATGCAAAATATGACAACTTCCTCAGGGCGACAGAAGCTCGAACCTCTGAACTCAAGCCCTAAGAGGGACCCCCAAGCCCGAATGGCCCCGGGCAAGCCTACGGCCATTGACGGAAAAGATGGGTTGGTGCAATGGCAACCGGGTACCTTCGAACGGCGTAAAAATCGAAAGGAAGCTCGGCAAATGACAATCCAACATGAATAAAAGGGGCCACCGGTGACCTCAGGATGACGTAAAAAAAAAAAGAGAAAAGAAAAAAAAAAGAAAAGGAGGAAGAGAGAAGAATAAAGAATAAAAAAGTTCGACAGACAACTATTCGATGCAAGATGCGGACGAGGTAACAAAATCTCCTTTTCATTTTTCAACTAACAAGATGTATGTTACAAGACCCGATGGGCCAGAGAAAAAAAAAAAAAAAAAAAAAAAAAAAAATATATATATATATATATATATATATATATATTGCAAGTCTCGCGAACACGATTTGGAAAGGATACGTCGGAGGCCGCTTCAAGCTGCAAACTTCTCTTCCCATTTCTGTCCTTCCCAGCCGCGTTGTCCAGTGCATGTGACGGGCCCATCGGCTTTCGCCCCGCCTTGCTTCGCTCCACCTCCGAAGTCCCAACCTTAGGGGGAAAAGGATGGGATAGATTCCCGGGGGCGGTAGGGGCCACGGCAGCGGTGACGAAGACCTGTTTCAAGAAGAGCCGGAGTCACCCTGGAGGCAGCGATGGTGCCAGAGATATGCTCCATCACTGAATGCTCTGCGACGGCCGCCATCCAAAATGCTTCGGCAAGGTCGGCATGCGCTACTTCCACCGCCCCCGCAACGAGCTTTACTGCCCCACCGTCGACGCCTACCATTTCTGATCCCTCGGCCCCGACGGCATCAAGGATCCCGCCACAATTCGTGACGACAGCTCTGCCCTCCTGACCGGGCTCACCCCGCCTTGCTACTCTAAAATTCTCGGGCAGAACACCTTTGCCGGCGGTCCCCGTTATTAAACCCCTGTTGTTGAAGGAATTCTTCCTCGAGCCCTCTTCGAAACGACAGGGAGCTTCAGCGGCCGCTCGACGACCGGAGAACTCACCGACTGCCGTTCTCCTCCTCACCTTCCTCCGAGCCCTCGACATCCCCTTGAGGATGGTCTCCGGGGTGGAGGACATGGCGGAGAAACCCCTTAGAGAGGAATCGGAGGGCTGGAGGTGGCAATGACCGGCGCAGAGGATGCTCGGAGTTAGCAGGGACACCGAGGGAGTGGCTGAGTAGCTAAGCTCTAAGATGGAAGAAAGGTGCCACTCTTTCGGCGGAGTAAAGCCCCGAGGGAAGGGTAGGGAGTTTAAATAGGCAGCAGATATCAGCGCAATAATGATGGCGGGCATCTTTATTCCAACCGGTGCTTGCCACGTGTCCTGCGTGTCCCACTTGCCGCTATCGAGGATTGACTGTTTGCAAATTTCCATGGCATGACGCTTGGGATCACATCTCGATGGAAGTTTCGAAAAGACTCTTCGGGTCGTCATAATCGGAAAAAGGGCTCTGGCATGCGCGCATTAAATGCCGACATATCCGAGGACGGTTGCGCCCGGATGTTAGGGGGAGAACTTCGGCTGCGACAACTCCGTACTTCCTTCATTCGAAATTCAAACTCGAAAGTGGGGGGACTACTGTTGGGTGTAAAATACCCTCAGCCGAAGTTCTCAGTAAGAGCAACTCCACCCGAACTCCTACGGGAGCCGGGCTCCGTCGTCAACCTCGACTACAGAGCAACTCCACCCGGACTCCTACGGGAGCCGGGCTCCGTCGTCAACCTCGACTACAGAGCAACTCTGCCCGGACTCCTATGGGAGCCGGGCTCCATCGTCAACCTCGACTACAGAGCAACTCCGCCCAGACTCCTACGGGAGCCGAGCTCCGTCGTCAACCTCGACTACAGAGCAACTCCGCCCGGACTCCTACGGGAGCCGGGCTCCGTCGTCAACCTCGACTACAGAGCAACTCTGCCCGGACTCCTACGGGAGTCAGGCTCCGTCGTCAACCTCGACTACAGAGCAACTCCACCCGGACTCCTACGGGAGCCGAACTCCATCACCAACTTCAACTACCGGTAAGCTTCGTCCGGACTCCTACGGGAGCCGGACTCCGCACCTGACTTTGATTGCAGGAGGACTCCACCCGGACTCCTACGGGAGCCAGGCTCCGCCGCCACGACTCCGCCCGGACTCCTACGGGAGCCGGGCTCCATCACCGACATCGACTACAGAACAACTCCGCCCGGACTCCTACGGGAGCCGGGCTCCGTCGCCAACATCGACTACAGGACGACTCCCCCCGGACTCCCACGGGAATCGGGCTCCATCGCCAACATCGACTGTCGGTAAGATCGGTCCGGACTCCTACGGGAGCCGGACTTCGCACCTGACCTTAATTGCAGGGGATTCTGCCCGGACTCCTACGGGAGCCGGGCTCCGCTCACGACTACAACCTCAAGGGGGACTCCGCCCGGACTCTCACGGGAGCCGGGCTCTGTCGCCAACTTCGACTGCCGGTAAGATCAGTCCGGACTCCTACGGGAGCCGGACTTCGCACCTGACTTTAATTGCAGGGGACTCCGCCCGGACTCCTACGAGAGCCGGGCTCCGCCCGCGACTTCAGCACCAAGAGGACTCCACCCGGACTCCCAAGGGAGCCGGACTCCGCCCACGACTCCAACCTCGAGGGGAACTCCGCCTGGACCCCCATGGGAACCGGGCTCCGTCATCAACCTCGACTACAGAGCAACTCCGCTCGGACTCCTACGGGAGCCGGGCTCCATCGTCAACCTCGACTATAGAGCAACTCCGCCCGGACTCCTACGGGAGCCGGGCTCCGTCGTCAACCTCGACTACAGAGCAACTCCGCCCGGACTCTTATGGGAGCCGGGCTCCGTCGTCAACCTCGACTACAGAGCAACTTCGCCTGGACTCCTACGGGAGTCGGGCTCCGTCGTCAACCTCGACTACAGAGCAACTCCGCCCGGACTCTTACGGGAGCCGGGCTCCGTCGTCAACCTCGACTACAGAGCAACTCCACCCGGACTCCTACGGGAGCCAGGCTCCGTCGTCAACCTCGACTACAGAGCAACTCCGCCCGGACTCCTACGGGAGCCAGGCTCCGTCGTCAACCTCGACTACAGAGCAACTCCACCCGGACTTCTACGGGAGCCAGCCTCCGTCGTCAACCTCGACTACAGAGCAACTCAGCCCGGACTCCTACGAGAGCCGGGCTCCGTCATCAACCTCAACTACAGAGCAACTCCACTTGGACTCCTACGGGAGCCGGGCTCCGTCGTCAACCTCGACTATAGAGCAACTCCGCCCGGACTCCTACGGGAGCCGGGCTCCATCACCGACTTCAACCGGTGGTAAGCCCAGCCCGGACTCCTACGGGAGCCGGGCTCCATCGTCAACCTCGACTACAGAGCAACTCCGCCCGGACTCCTACGGGAGTCGGGCTCCATCGTCAACCTCGACTACAGAGCAACTCCGCCCGGACTCCTGCGGGAGCCGGGCTACATCGTCAACCTCGACTACAGAGCAACTCCGCCCGGACTCCTACGGGAGTCGGGCTCCGTCGTCAACCTCGACTACAGAGCAACTCCGCCCGGACTCCTACGGGAGCCGGGCTCCATCGCCGACATCGACTACAGAACAACTCCGCCCGGACTCCTACGGGAGCCAGGCTCCGTCGCCAACATCGACTATAGGATGACTCCCCCCGGACTCCCACGGGAACCGGGCTCCGTCGCCAACTTCAACTACCGATAAGCTTCGTCCGGACTCCTACGGGAGCTGGACTCCTTACCTGACTTTGATTGCAGGAGAACTCCGCCCGGACTCCTACGGGAGCCAGGCTCCGCCGCCATGACTCCGCTCGGACTCCTACGGGAGCCGGGCTCCGTCGTCAACCTCGACTACAGAGCAACTCCACTCGGACTCTTACGGGAGTCGGGCTCCGTCGTCAACCTCGACTACGGAGCAACTCCGCTCAGACTCCTACGAGAGCCGGGCTCCGTCACCGACTTCAACCGGTGGTAAGCCCAGCCCGGACCCCTACGGGAGTCGGGCTCCGTCGTCAACCTCGACTACAGAGCAACTCCGCCCGGACTCCTACGGGAGCCGGGTTCCGTCGTCAACCTCGACTACAGAGCAACTCTGCCCGGACTCCTACGGGAGCCGGGCACCATCGTCTACCTCGACTACAGAGCAACTCCGCCCGGACTCTTACGGGAGCGGGCTCCGTCGTCAACCTCGACTACAGAGCAACTCCGCCCAGACTCGTACGGGAGCCGGGCTCCGTCGTCAACCTTGACTACAGAGCAACTCCGCCCGGACTCCTACGGGAGTCGGGCTCCGTCGCCACGACTACAGAGCAACTCCACCCGGACTCCTACGGGAGCCGGGCTCCGTCGTCAACCCCGACTGCAGAGCAACTCCGCCCGGACTCCTACGGGAGCCGGGCTCCTCGTCAACCTCGACTACAGAGCAACTCCGCCCGGACTCCTACGTGAGCTGGGCTCCGTCATCAACCTCGACTACAGAGAGCAACTCCGCCCGGACTCCTACGGGAGCCGGGCTCCGTCATCAACCTCGACTACAGAGCAACTCCGCCCGGACTCCTACGGGAGCTGGGCTCCGTCGTCAACCTCGACTACAGAGCAACTCCACCCGGACTCCTACGGGAGCCGGACTCTGTCACCAACTTCAACTACCGGTAAGCTTCGTCCGGACTCCTACGGGAGCCGGACTCCGCACCTGACTTTGATTGCAGGAGGACTCCGCCCAGACTCCTACGGGAGCCAGGCTCCGCCGCCACGACTCCGCCCGGACTCCTACGGGAGCCGGGCTCCATCGCCGACATCGACTACAGAACAACTCCGCCCAGACTCCTACGGGTGCCGGGCTCCGTCGCCAACATCGACTATAGGATGACTCCGCCCGGACTCCTACGGGAGCCGGGCTCCGTCCATGACTTCTGCCGCTGGTAAGCCTTGTCCGGACTCCTACGGGAGCCGGACTTTATTTTTGATTTCAGTTGCAGGAAGTCTTCGCCCAGACTCCTACGGGTGCCGAACTCCACCTACTACCCCCAACGACAAGAAGACCTCACCCTCGAACTCCTACGGGAGCCGGACTCCGTCGCCAAGTTCGACTGTCGGTAAGATTGGTCCGGACTCCTATGGTAGCCGGGCTCCGTCCACGACTTCTGCCGCTGGTAAGCCTTGTCCAGACTCCTACGGGAGCCGGACTTCATTTTTTATTTCAATTGCAGGAAGTCTTCGCCCGGACTCCTACAGGAGCCGAACTCCGCCTACTACCCCCAACGATAAGAAGACCTCACCCCCGGACTCCTACGGGAGCCGGACTCCGTCGCCAACTTCAACTTTCGGTAAGCTTCGTCCGAACTCCTACGGGAGCCGGACTCCGCACCTGACTTTGATTGCAGGAGGACTCCGCCCAGACTCCTACGGGAGCCAGGCTCCGCCATCACGACTCCGCCCGGACTCCTACGAGAGCCGGGCTCCATCACCAACATCGACTACAGAACAACTCCACCCGGACTCCTACGGGAGCCGGGCTCCATCGCCAACATCGACTACAGGATGACTCCCCTCGGACTCCCATGGGAATCGGGCTCCGTCGCCAACTTCGACTGTCGGTAAGATCGGTCCGGCTCCTACAGAACCCCACTGATCATCTATCTCAGAGATGGAGTTCTCCCCCAGGATGCGAAGGAAGCTCGGAAGCTCCGAAATCAAGCCTCCCGATACATCCTTTATGAGGACAAATTATACAAGAGATCATACTCCTTGCCCCTTTTGAAATGTCTCCAGCCCTCGGAGGCTGACTACGCCTTGTGGGAAGTACATGAAGGAGTTTGCGAAAACCATTTGGGGGCTAGATCTTTATCCACAAGTTGCTCCGCCAAGGATATTACTGGCCAACGATGCATCATAATTCGATTGAATATGTCAAAAAGTAAGCAAAATCGAAGGCCCAAACTCCTACGGGAGCCAAGCTTCGTCACCGACTTCAACCGGTGGTAAGCCCAGCCCAGACCCCTATGGGAGCCGGGCTCCGTCGCCAACTTCGATTACAGAGCAACTCCGCCCAGACTCCTACGGGAGTCGAGCTCCGTCGTCAACCTCGACTACAGAGCAACTCCGCCCGGACTCCTACGGGAGCCGGGCTCCGTCGTCAACCTCGACTACAGAGCAACTCCGCCCGGACTCCTACGGCAGCCGGGCTCCGTCGTCAACCTCGACTACAGAGCAACTCCGCCCGGATCCTACGGGAGCCAGGCTCCGTCGTCAACCTCGACTATAGAGCAACTCCGCCCAGACTCCTACGGGAGCCGGGCTCCGTCACCGACTTCAACCGGTGGTAAGCCCAGCCCGGACCCCTACGGGAGCCGGGCTCCGTCGTCAACCTCGACTACAGAGCAACTCCGCCCGGACTCCTACGGGAGCCGGGCTCCGTCGTCAACCTCGACTACAGAGCAACTCCGCCCGGACTCCTACGGGAGCGGGGCTCCGTCGTCAACCTCGACTACAGAGCAACTCCGCCCGGACTCCTACGGGAGCCGAGCTCCGTCGTCAACCTCGACTACAGAGCAACTCCGCTCGGACTCCTACGGGAGCCGGGCTCCGTCGTCAACCTCGACTACAGAGCAACTCCACCCGGACTCCTACGGGAGTCGGGCTCCGTCGTCAACCTCGACTACAGAGCAACTCCGCCCGGACTCCTACGGGAGCCGGGCTCCATCGTCAACCTCGACTACAGAGCAACTCCGCCCGGACTCTTACGGGAGCCAGGCTCCGTCGTCAACCTCGACTACAGAGCAACTCCACCCGGACTCCTCCGGGAGCCGGGCTCCATCGTCAACTTCGACTATAGAGCGACTCCGTCCGGACTCCTACAGGAGCCGGGCTCCATCCATGACTTCTGCCGCTGGTAAGCCTTGTCCAGACTCCTACGGGAGCCAGACTTCATTTTTGATTTCAATTGCAGGAAGTCTTCGCTCGGACTCCTACGGGAGCCGAACTCCGCCTACTACCCCCAACGACTGGAAGACCTCACCCCCGGACTCCTACGGGAGCCGGACTCCGTCGCCAACTTCAACTACCGGTAAGCTTCGTCCGGACTCCTACGGGAGCCAGACTCCGCACCTGACTTTGATTGCAGGAGGACTCTGCCCGGACTCCTACGGGAGCCATGCTCCGCCGCCACGACTCCGCCCGAACTCCTACGGGAGCCGGGCTCCATCGCCGACATCGACTACAGAACAACTCCGCCCGGACTCCTACGGGAGTCGGGCTCCGTCGCCAACATCGACTACAGGACGACTCCCCCCGGACTCCCACGGGAATCGGGCTCCGTCGCCAACTTCGACTGTCGGTAAGATCAGTCTGGACTCCTACGGGAGCCGGACTTCGCACCTGACCTTAATTGCAAGGGACTCCGCCCGGACTCCTACGGGAGCCGGGCTCCGCTCGCGACTTCAACCTCAAGGGGGACTCCGCCCGGACTCTCACGGGAGCCGGGCTCCGTCGCCAACTTCGACTGTCGGTAAGATCAGTCCGGACTTCTACGGGAGCCGGACTTCGCACCTTACTTTAATTGCAGGAGACTCCGCCCGGACTCCTATGAGAGCCGGGCTCCGCCTGCGACTTCAGCACCAAGAGGACTCCGCCCGGACTCCCACGGGAGCCGGACTCCGCCCACGACTCCAACCTCGAGGGGAACTCCACCCAGACCCCCATGGGAACCGGGCTCCGTCATCTGCTCCGACCGCTGCCGAACTACAATCGATGGATCTGTGCTCCCAAGCAGGCAACGATAACGGTCACAGCACTGCTCCACTTCCTATGACGAATCTCGCACAGCTCCATCACTCCCTGATAGGCTGCAGTAATGGTCATAGAACTGCTCTACTTCCTATGACAGATCCCGCGCAGCTCCATTACTCCCTGGTAGGCCACGATAACGGCCGCGATCCTGCTCCACTTCCTGCGATGGATACAGCGTGATTCTCCCATCCGCTGGCAAGTCACGACAACAGACGCCGCTCCACTCCCTGCAGCAGACTCCACGTGGCACGCTGCAGTGAGGGCCACGGGTCTACTCCACTACTCCTCGCAGCAAATTCCTCCTGACGGTGGGCAGCCCACTACGAGACGGTTATGAACGTCACCATCAGTCTGTTGAGCTCACCGCCTATATAAGGGGGACCTCAGATACATTATTCTATAAGCTCTCATTCTTTTACCTCAAAACTCTGCTAAATTCTCCATTCGAGACTCCATTCTCGTTGAGGCAGAAAACTGACTTGAGCGTCGGAGGGTCTTGCCGGAGCAACCCCACCTCCGGTTTAGACTTCCTTTGCAGTCCCGGCGGCGACCGCGACTCCCTCGACTCCAGCTTCTCCGGCGCAAGCGGATTTTTGCACCAACAGAATCAATTAACCTAAAGACCTAATTTGGCTCTATGGCTCGAATCTGATTCACCTAAGCTACCTATTTGGATCAATTATCCAATTGGTGTCTAAGACAACTGATTGAAAGGTGGTTATTTGATTGATTCCATTCTTTAACCTGGCTAATTTATTGATGTCTAAGGAAAGCAACAAGGGGACCCCACCAATCTCTACTTATCTAGCCGATTTGAAAGATTGAGTCTCAAATATGGTTGCTTGGTGATTTGATTTAGCTTATGCCAATTAGATCAATCATATGATGACTGATTAGATGAGACCTAAACTCAAAATTTCTCCATAATTATTAAGTCCAATGGTCTTCCATCATTATAGATGTGCAGACGTACTACCGACATTGATTGTTCTTGGCTGGTCACAGTAGTTCAGTTGCATTGGAAACATGCAACCACTTTATTAGCAATGAGTTGCTCCAAGATAAAGATGGGGTTGGACCCAATAATCATTAGGTGAGAGATCTAATGATGGCTTTGGACCTGTTGTGAACAGTGGGTTTGACTTAACTAAGGAGTGTGGGCAATAACTGTTAGGTGAGCCCTCATGACTTAAAGATCAAGTAGCTGCAACATGCTTAGAGAAGCATCTGGGCAAAGAGTGGTCCATGCATCGGTGTTTGTTTGTGTTATCAATAACTATTAGGTGAGATGCACGACATCGGTGGGACCGCAGCACCCACTAGAAACTCAGTTGTCGCATTAGAGTTTTCATTTCTCTACCCGAAGAGTGTGGGAGATCTGATAAAATAATGGGAGTATCTTTTTGCATCTAAAAATTTTTAGAATAAATTATCAAATAAGTACAAATATTTATTTAGAATCTTTGCTCTCTACTGTTTATTATGTTAGCTTCCAACCCTCTAACTCAAATCTTAGATATCAACCAATTAACCGAAACCAATCACATAGATTGGCTCACAAATTTAAGAATTATTTTTAATTTTAAAAATTAAGTAATATTCTCTACCAGATTATTCTGATGTTAACAACCTGTCCAACCTAAAGTCAACGAGCTATACTTGATGAGTGGATGGACAATGACAATTAAGATAGATGGTATATATTAAAGGCCATATTAGATGAACTCCAACATATGCATGAGCACATGTTCATTGCCAATGACACATTGATTCATCTACAAGTATTGTGAGGTGATCAGACTCCCACAATGCATGTGATGTGTGATGGGCAGTCAGTCTATGATCATTATTTGATAATGATCAAAGACATTAAGGAGCTTAAAAGGCTCTACATGACCATGCACAAAAAATTACTTGTGGATTTGATCCTGCAATCTCTGATTAGTTTATATGGATAGTTTATGGTAAACTACCATATGAATGACCATCTTGGCATCTTATCTGAATTGGTCAGAGTGTTGGTAACAAAAGAATCTTGAAAGAGTCCAGAGGTAAATACCTGGAGAGCCTAAAGAAATAAATACACGCCTAGAGTAGGTATGGCTAAATTACTCAATACTATCCTTATGATTTTCTCTTCTTCCAATTGAGTTTTAGACTCGAGTGATTTTTACGCATAGAGTCTATGGAAAGGCAGAGGGCTGAGGAAGTAACCTTTAAAATTGACAATAGGGTAAGAGTTGCTCTCGCCATGGGCATCTATCTTTTGTGATTATCGTTTGAATTTAGTTCTTAGAGATAATCTCTATCATTTGCATGGTGATGTATTTGTGAACTTAATTGAGCAAGCAGTGAATACCATTAGATCTGAGAGATCCAAAATTGAGATAAATCTTAAAGTATATGTGGGACCTTAGGCTGCATCATATCAGAAAAGAAATGATTAACAAATTAAAAAAATATGGGCTTTGGGCTCATTGACTATTTAGTCAAATCTAGTTTGTATATCATCTCTTGAAGAAAATATGACCAAGCTATTCTTGTGAGATAAGAGAAAAAGGACCACTGAGATACTTATCCTTGTACACATTTGATGTGTGTAGCCCATGTGATGTGCTAACAAAAAAAATTATCTCTACTTCATTACCTTTACTGATGATCAGTCATAGTATGGATTGAAGAAAAAATGGATAGTTCAAAGTATGTATTTTTAAAATTTTACAGTGAAACAATAAAAGATTAAACATTTTAATTTTTTAAACATGTCTTAGATCAGATCTAAATTACCATTATCCTTACTAGGTGACAAAAGAAGGGTTAGCTTCTGATTTTCTCATGCACAAATTGATTTTGTGCGATCAGAAAAGGTGTGAAACTTTTTGGGTGGTGCAAGTGAGAGAGCCCCATTCATCTGAGACTCTAGGGTTTAATCAATTGAATTTCTTTCAAATCTAATCTAATTATACCCAAATAAAATATGATGAACCTAATCTAATTAAGCTCCAATAATCTTAATTAAATCTGATCAAATTAATGAATTAATTGAGCCATACATCTGATCAAATCAGGATCATTTCTCCCTTACCGATCATGTCATCTCATAACCTAATCAGACCTGACCTGATTGAATCCAATTCAATTAGACTTGATCTAGACTTTAATACTTAATCAAATTAAGCTAATTAATGATCTAATCACTAATTAATCCTCCATTAATAATAGAGTCCTAGTCCAGTGGGACTCTTCACCAAAGTCCCCATCCAATGGGACTCTTCAGCAGAGTCCCCATCTAATGGGACTCTTCACCAAAGTCTCCATCTACTGGGACTCTTCAGATTAGCCACATGATCGGAGAGAAACTTCTAATGTATGTGACCCCATAGGTTCGAATCTAATCCAGTAGCACAGGAATAGATTTTTGTAAGATATCTTCGTCAAAGTATCCATTCAAGAAAGCAGTTTTCACATCCATCTGTCAAATTTCATAATCATAGTAAGCCACAACAGCAAGCAAAGTGCGGATGGATTTCAGCATAACTACGGATGAGAAGGTTTCTTGATAGACAATACCCTCACGCTGACTATAACCTTTTACCACAAGCCTAGCTTTATAGGTCTCTATTTTACCATCAGCACCTATCTTTCTTTTGTAGATCCATTTACATCCAATGGGTACGATATCCTCAATTGGATCCACTAAAGTCCAGACTTGGTTCGAGTGCATCGAATCAATTTTTGACTTCATAGCATCTAATCATTTTTTGAAATCGGCATCAGACATCTTCTCGTCAAAGGTATTAGGGTCATCACTATGACCCCTATCTTTCATAAGAAATATTTTTTTACTTCCTTCATAAGCATACCCATGTACCTTTCAGGAGGTCAGGAGACCCTGCTAGATCTATGAGGTGGTAGAGGAACATCAACTACTGGCTCATGGACTATGGGTTCCTGAGGATCTATAGCTCTGGGCTCTTCAGAGACTTTCTCTTCGAGCTCTACTAGCCTCCCACTGTCACCATCTTGGATAAATTATTTTTCTAGAAATACAGTATTTCGACTCACATTCATATTATAATCTTGTGGAAAGTAGAAGTAGTATCCCATAAATTTTTTGGATACCCTATAAAGTGAGCTATAATAGATCTATCCTTTAGTTTATCCGCCATCTGTCTCTTGACATAGGTCGGATATTTTCAAGTCTTGAGATAACCCAGACTCGACTTCTTATCGAGCCATATCTCATACAGTGTGGTAGGAATGGATTTGGATGGAACCCTATTCAATAAGTGAATGGCAGTTAACAACTCATGTTCCCAAAGAAATAAGGGTAGATTAGTGAAGCTCATCATAGACCGGACCATATCCAATAGGATCCTGTTCCTCCTTTTGGATACTCCGTTGAGCTGAAGCATTCCAGAAGGGGTCCATTGAGAGACCATGCCATTATCCTTAAGATATCCCAAAATTTTTTGACTAAAATATTCACCTCCTTGATCAGATCAAAGAACCTTAATGGATTTGCCTGTTTGTTTTTCTACTTCATGCCTAAATTTTTTAAAACTTTCAAAAGCCTTAGACTTGTATTTCATCATATATACATACCCGTACCTAGATAAATCATTGATAAAGGTAATGAAGTAGGTATAACCACCCTTGGCCTGCATATCAAATGGCCCACACACATCGATGTGTACCAGGGCAAGTAGCTCTGTGGCCCCTTCCCCATGTCCTACAAAGGGCAACTTAGCCATCTTTTTTCGAAAGTAGGATTTGCAAGCTGGATATGATTCTGGATTAAGAGAGCCAAGGATCTCATCTTTCTCCAGTCTATTTATCCTATCCTTTCTAATATGGCCTAGTCTATGGTCCCACAAGTACTTCTAATTAATTTCATCTCTAGATCTCTTCTGACCTACGACACTCACTATTTGGTCGTTTAGGTTCACATTCGCATCAATATGCAAGTGATAAAGACTGTCAGTTAAAAGATCTCATGCAATCAATTTATTTCATAAATAAAAAGAACAAAAGTCTTTATTGAAATAAATTTCAAAACCTTCCTGTAATAGCACAGACATGAAAATTAAATTCTGACTAGCTACAAAAATATAATAACAATCTTTTAAATCTAATCTAACATCAGATGGTAATCGAAGAGGATAAGCATCAACGGCATCTACAGTAATCTTTGCTCTATTGTCGATCTGAAAGATCATGTCACCTTTCTTCAACCTTCTACTTTCTATCAGATCCTGCATTGAGGTATATATATGAGCACTTGAGCCAGAGTCTAATATCCAACTAGAAGTAGAAGAAATTATAAGGTTAGATTCAATTATGAGCATACACTCAGAAGGCTTATTACCTTTTTTGGTCTTTAGGCTCTCCAGGTATTTAGGATAGCTCCTTCTCCAATGGCCTTTAGTATGATAATGGGAACACTTTTCCTTTGCCTCGACCATCTTTGGACTTTCCTTTTTCGGCTTGTTCTCTTTCTTTTGCTTCTTCACGGATTTAACCTTCTTCCTTGTAGTAGACTTTTTTTTGGAAGAAGAAGTCTGCTCAACAACGAGAACAGTGTCCCTTGAACTCTTCAAGGTACCCTCAGTGGTGACCAACATGTTAACGAGTTCAGGAATAGTACAGTCAAATTTGTTCATATGAAAATTCATAATGAATTAACTATATGAACTGGTTAGGGATTGAAGGATCTGATCCATCTGTAATTTCTTTTGCATTTCTAGACTGAGCTTCTCAAACTCCTCAATATCCTTGATCACTCTTATACAGTGCTCATAGACAGACTATCCTTCGTGCATCTTCAGATTGAAGAGTCTTTTGGATACTTCGAAGCATACAGTATGGCTCTGCTCACTATACAACTCTTGTACGTGAGTGATCATGGCCTGGGCAATGGGCATATACTTGTGCTAGTTTTGCAACTCATTTGACATAGATGCCAGCACATAATACTTGATCTGACTGTCTTTATCTGTCTACTTCTCAAAAATAGCTCTTTACTCAGCAGTAGGATGGTTTGATAGCACTACAGGATCTTGATCAAGAATATGGCTTAACTTTTTTGAGGTCAGGATAATCCTAAGATTTTTGAGCCAATCTTTGTAATTGATACCGGTCAAACGATTGGTTTCAAGGATGCAGGCTAGAGGGTTTGAGGCTGACATTATGGTTTAACTGCGAAAGTAGAGATTCAAGTTAGACTTTTGTACTTAATATTTATATTTGCTTCTAGAGACTTTAAGATGCAAATAATGGCTCTCACTAATTTATCGGATCTCTTCACTCCCTAAAATGGAAACAAAAATCCTAATGTGATAAAAGATTCTTAGTGGATGCTATGGTCCCATCAATGACATACACCTCACCTAACAGTTATTGATAATATGCACACCAATGCTAGGCAACTCTTTGCCCAGATGCTTCACTAAGCATATTGCAGCGATTTGGTTTCTAAGTCATGTGGGCTCACCTAACAGCTATTGCCCACACTTCTTAGTTAAGCTAGACCCACCGTTCACAAGCAGGTGCAAGGCTGTCATTGGGTCCCTCACCTAACAGTTATTGGACCCAATCCCGTCCATACCCTGGAGCAACTCTTTGCTAATAGAGTGATTGCGTGTTCTCAATGCAACTGAACCATGGTAACCAGTTGAGAACAATCAACGTCAGTAGCACACCCACACATTTACAATGATTGAAGACCTATGGACTTAATATTTATGAAGAGGTTTAGGTTTAGGTCTCATCTAACCAGTCATCATGTGATCGATCTAACTGGCATGGGCTAAACCAGATTGCTAAGTAATCTAATTCAAGACCCCATTTTTCAAATTGGCCAGGAACATGGAGATCGATGGGGGTCCCCCCATTGCCTTCTTAAGATACCAATAAATTGGTTAGATTGGCTAACGGAACTAATTAAATAACCATGTCTCATTAACTTGCCTTAGACACCAATAGGTCGATTGATCAGAATTGGTTAGCACTAGCGAATCAAGCTCAAACCAGCAAGCCAAATTAGGTCCTTAAGTTAATCGATTCTACATATAAAATTCAAATAATTTGATCAATAATAATTGTATGATCATAAACTTAATTGATCTGATCCTTATCAACACTTGATTCGATATGATCAATTACTTAATCGAGTTAGACCCATATGACTCAAATCAAAAATTTTAAATGCAATCTTATTACATGATCTAATTTATGATTTTTTTATTACAAAAATTTTTATGTACAAACATAAATTTTAGATTCTAAAATCATATTTTAGATCTAAATTTATTACATAAAAGTAAGTTTTAAAAATATAAAATTAATTTTTAGATTTTAGCATACAAACATATATCAAATATATGTATATAAAATTAGATTTAAATAAAATTTTGGATCTAAGCATGATATCATATATCTCATATACTAATCATGGATTATTAGAGAACCCGCTATGGTTTCATACATGTAGTTCAAAATTTTTTTCTTAACATCTATGCAACAGAAATAAATTAAAATAATTTTAATTTACACATATCAGATTAGATCTAAAAATCATAGCATGAATCTTGATACAAATATGTACCAATAATCTAAAATTTAAAATAGAAAAATAAACTATTAGAAAAATAAAATAGAGATCAAATCTCCATACTTCAGATCCTGCGGATGTCTCGAGTTCTAATCGTAGCGGCGCACATGCCCGATCTCTACTGGTATCCACACAAAGTCATCTGATCAAAGCATCGAGATCACTGGTGTGCTAGCACCTTACAGATCTTGCTCCTCATCCATTGATCTTGATCTCTTCTTCCAGATCTTGAAGAAGTAGATCACTGTGCGAACTCTTTCATGCAGATCCGACGGGATCTGAACCAGATCATCATGAAGAGAAGAAGAATCTTTCTTCTTCTCTTCTTTTCTCTTTTTTTCTCTCTTAAATCTGATCTCTATCAGATCTGGACATTGGGATGTAAGAAAGAAAGGAGATGGAGGCGCTAGGAGAGGAAGTTGGTGGTAAGAAAGAAAGGTCTCACATATCACGCATGCCACCCTTCTCCTCTTTAATTTTTTGTCGCACAACTTCAATTCCATGCCACCTCTCCCTCATGCCCCTTAGACATAAGATCAAATCTTATCCAAATAGGCAAGAATGGCATGGAATAGAGGAAGGAAATAAGTGATGTGCCAAAAACAATTGGGAAGATCTTTCACACACAAAAACAGCATGCATCCTCTTTCTCCAATTTTTTTATCATACAAAAAAATACTACCACACCTTAATTTGAGAGATTTCTATCCTATTTTGAATTAAATTCAAATAAAAAAAAATGGATGAAAAAGACTTCCAAATAAGATGTGGTGCCAACTATTAGGGCCCCGTCTCCTTTCACGCACGTGAAGAAAGAAGGATGAGAAAGACATTGCTCCACTTCTCTTTTTGGCATGATTTTTAAAGAGAGAGTCTTAGAGAACTTGGGCTCTTCGAGTCATGATTTATCTAATTCAAATAGAATCTCAATCATGTTCAAATTAAGTCCGAAACGAGTCAAATTTGAAAAGACTGTCAAGTCTGATCCAATCAGGCTTGAAATCCAAATCTGATTTGAATAATTAAATTTAATTAATATTAAATTAAATTAAATATAATTAAATTAAATTAAATTTAAATTAATTAATACTTAATTTATAATTTAATCAGCTTCAAAAAAAATTGCAACACTTGCAATTAAGTCATTGCGTTAATAATTAGCAGCTGCCAAAATTGTAACGCTTACAAATTAGCAGTTTCTAAAATTCAAACTATCAATCTAATTAATAATTTAAATATAATCCAAGCTATTAATTAGGTCAAGCTTCTTTTGTGTATGATCTCTCAGATTCTATTCTATCTGGTAGTGAGACATACTGTAATTTTCATCATAGTATCATCGAAACTCTTTTCGATGGGCTGAAATGATTCCAACTCATCTCAACAAAGATCGTTGATCCAAAATTGATCATAGTGAGTTCTCACAATCTATCGGTGACATCTAGCAACATGTAGTGGCAACCCAATAGACTAAAAAAGTAAACCTCTAACTGCAGTTATCGTGTGATACAATCCCTCTATCGAGAGTTCCAACTTGATGGAGGTCATGGAGAACTCGTCAAACCCCATCGTTAGTCATATGCTAGATTGACTCAACTCGAGTTCATTTGTGAATCTCATAAAAATTCTTTTTTAGTATTCACACTTAATCTGACCAGAGATTTTTTCGAACTCAGTCTTATGAATCACATAGGACTTCTCCTTTTCTATCAAGATTGATGGATTCTATCTAGGTGTATCCTACTCTAAACAGCGAACTTGAACCTACATAGCCAACAGACATAGCAAAGATGCATATGGCTAGGGATCAAGAAAATGTGCAATCAAACTATGTAGCCTCACTGTGAATACCCAACACACCGCAGGTCAAAAGATCAGTCATACCACTGCAGCATCAAGAAAATCACTGACGAGTGAGTTGACATCCAAGTGATTTCTCATGTTGGTCACGCTCAGTGTAAGTTGTTCTTTAACAACCACCTGCACTCTCACCCCAGTGTCTCTACACTACAGACTCGAGGCTCATCTATCCTAAAGGGAGGTGATCCATGCACCGATCTCAAATGGATTGATCACTGTCCTCCGTGATGATCCTTCGATCGTAAGTATTTAGAAATTAACCACTAATGATGTATGTCTCAAATTCTTAACACCTTGAGAATATATAAAATCATCTTTGTTAATTTTTAGGATAAATTATGGACACATAAATATGATTGGTTATTAAGACTGCCCAACAAGTACCAAACATGCCCTAGAGAAAAATATGTGTCAGCCAAGATTGACTTCTAGGGCACACATCCAACAAACTCCCATTTGTACTAAAGCCAATCTGCCATATACTTGAGTCCCATCTTCTGAAGACAAGCTTCAGTGTTTAGCTAGTTAAGTGACTTGGGCTTACCACTATCATGTGGAGTCTACTCTCTTCACCTCCATGTATTTCTACTTGAGGTAATCGCATATATCTGTTCTATGTGCATGGACTTCAAGTGAGACCTTGGTTCCTTAGTAAGGGCTATGGACCATTATCTTTGTAGTACAATGTCATAGCATCCAATGGTATGATATCTAAGTCAACAACTATCATAAGAACCAGAATCCATCTTGCACATCTATAGCATATTTAGCTTCTATTGGTCAATTATTTGGAATCCTTTCAATAAATCAAACTAACATAACTCAAGAATACATACTGATGTAGATATTCTACTATCAACATCAGTGTATCCTCCCACTCTTAGCTCTAACCATTCTTCAAAGATGAGGAATAATCTCTTAGTGCTTCTCAAGTACTTAGGGATATTTTCACAGCAATCCAATGCTTCCAGCCTGAATTCAACTAATATCTACTTGTGACTTTCACAACAAGATATAACAAGTCAAGTACATAGCATGGCATATACTTATGTCCAAGAGGATAACAGATCCCTCTTGAAGATTTCAATGCTGAACCCTTTCAGCACCTCTTCTATGTACTTATCTGTGAGAACCAAATATCTTTTTAAGATCTATCTCTATAGACCTTTTATTTCCAGAATGTTTGACCTAAGTCTTTGAAAAAAAAATTCTATATGTAACCACATCATAACTGATGTTAGCATGGGACCCTCCCACTGATCTTCATGTAACTACATGATTCTTCATATCATGTCATTATAGATTTTGGGATTATCCCTATGTTTCCAATCTCTCTCAAGAAACACTTTCTCTAAATCCTTTGTAAGAATACCAAGTAGTTTTCTAAAGGATAGGAGATCCTATTAGATCGATGAGGTGGAGGAAGTACTACATATACTGGCTCATCTTAAAAAGATTGTATAGGTCTTGTGACTCGTTGTTCTTTAGAGACTTTCTCTTTGAGTTCATCCTCCCATTGTTTCTAAGAAAATAGTATGATTGCTGATAATCACATTGTGAACTACTGAAAAGAGAAAGTGATATCTCAAATACCTTTTGGGATATCCTATAAATGAGTTCTCACAGACCTATCCTCTAACTTGTCCACCATATCATATCTCATATGGTGCAGTGAAACCAACTTTAGAAGAAATCTAATTTAAATTTTAAAAATTAAAACTTATTCCTAAAGAAACAATAATTGAGCTAGTGATATTCATGATGGACTGGATCATATCTCATATGGTGCCATCGTTTCTCACAGATACACCATTGAGCTGAGGTGTACAAGGAGAATTCCATTATGATACTATGCCATTTTCTTTAGATAATTGATAAATTTTCTATTTGGTATTGCATCATCGATCAGATCGAAGTACCTTTAAAATTTTTTTGATTTATCTTTTCTACTTTACATCTGAATTCTTTGAACCATTCAAAGTCTTTCGGATTTATATCTCACATACATACCTATACCATGGTTGCTCATTAGTAAGAATAATGTAGTGATAACCTCCTAGTCTGACTTATCACATGGACCATATACATCGTATGTGTACTAGGACAAGTATCTCAATGGTCCTAGTCCTTTAACCTATAAATGATAGCTTGGTCATTAATCCTCAAAGAGATAATTCACAGACTAGATATGACTTAACAGTCAATGAGCCCAAAGACACATTTTCTCCAGTCGGCAGATTATTTTTTCTCATACATGACCTAGCTAAAGGAACCATCTATATACTTTAGGTTATTTGGTTTTGGATCTCTCAGACCCAATGGCATTCATTGTTTTGCTTAAATAACTTTTTATAAATGCATCACACCATGCAAATGATCAAAATTAAATCCAAATGATAATCTTCGAGATTAGGTGCTCACAACCTCAGTGCAACTTTTGCACAATTGTCGACTCAAAAAAGTTACTTCACCTTCCCTCAGTTCTCTTCCTTCTTTAGATCTTATATTAAAGTGCATAATATGCACTAAAGTCTAATGAAAAAGAGAAAACTGCAAGATCAATTTTGAGCAATTCGATATATCTTCCGAAGGTATGTAAATATTTTTTTGAGGTTCTCCAAGTATGTACCTTTGAATTCTTCAAGGTCTCTTAGTTACCAATATATCAACCAATTCAGTTAAGGTGCTATAATATTTATTTATATAATAGTTTTATAAACTATCCATATAAATCAAAAATTACAGGATCAAATTCATTAGTAATTTGTTATGTATGGTCATGTCAAGCTTTTCAAGCACTTCAATATCCTTGATCATCGATCATGGACAAACTGTCCATTATGCATATTATGCATTGTGTGACTCTGATCATCTCACAGCTATTGCAGATAGATCAATATATCATTGGTAGTCTATATATCCTTATGCATATATTGGATTTCATCGACTATAAAATCCAATTTATAACATCTACCCTAATTGTCAATGTCCAATCATCTGTCAAGTATAGCTCGTTGACTATGGATTGGACAAGCTGATGATATTGGGTTAACCTAGTCAAGAACATAGCTTAATTTCTAAAAGCTAAGAACTATTCTTAGATTTCTGAGCCTGAATATGTAATCAATTTTGGTTAAGTGGTAGATATCTAGAATTCAAGCTAGAGTGTTGGAAGCTAAAAGAATTGATCATAGAGAGTAAAGATTTAATTAGATGATTGTATTTGTAATGGTTTGTTCTAGGAACTTTAAAAATAAATAAAATGCTCTCACTAATTTTTTGAGTCTCTCACACTCCTCAGGTGGAGAAACAAAAATCCTAAGTGATAATAGGTTCTAGTGGATTTTTGTGGTCCCATCGATGTATGGCACCTCACTTAATAGTTATTGGTGATACGTATATCAATACATGGATAACTCTTTGTCCAAATGCTTTTCTAAGCATATTGCAGTGATTTGGTCTCTAAATCCTGTGGCCTCACCTAACAGTTATTGCATATTCCTTAGTTAAGTCCGACGCACCGTTCACCAGCGAGTGCAAAGCCATCATTGGATCCCTCACCTAATAGTTATTGGGTCCAACCCCATCTTTACCTCGGGATATCTGATGCCAATAGAGTGGTTGTGCCTTTTTGATATAACTGAACCACTGTAACTAGCCGAGAACGATCAACGCCAGAAAAGGCATCCGCATCTCTACAACGGTGGAAGACTAGTAGACTTAATATTCAGTGAGGAGATTTAGATTCAGGTCTCTTCTAATTAGTCACATACATCTGATGTAATGACTAATCTGGTTTAGGTCAGCATATTTCATGTCTGACCAATCTAGTCGGTATGGGTGAATTCAGATCAACAAGTAACCTAATACAAAATATAATCTCCCAAGATGGCTAGATAAGTAAAGATGAGTGGGGGTCCCCTCGTTATTTTTCTTAGACACCAATGAATTAGTCAGATCAGATAATGAAACCAATTAAATAACCACCATCTAATACTTACCTTAGAAACCAAATTGGTTGATTAGAATTAATTAGGTTAACCTATAGATCCGGACTCGAACCGCTGAGCCAAATTCGATCTTGACTTAATCAATTCACATCACATGTGAATCAATTTGACCAACTACAACTAAATTCAATTTTGAGCCCCTTTGACCTAATCCCAATCAACTCTTGATTAGGTTCAATCAACTGCTCAAAATCAAAAATGAATTCTAATCTGATCTAATCAGTGACCCTAGTTGTAGTTTAGTCTCTAAATCTAATTTGTTCAACCCATAACCGAAGCCCATATTTTATGCATTGAATTTTAGATCTTAATTTTATAATTTTAGATCTTATAATTTTAAATCTTAATTCTTAATTAAGTACATTATGTACATAGATTTGGGTTTAGATCTCGAAATATTTTCTAATCTAAACCATTTATATTGTATCCCATACAATATGACTATTTGCATAGTCGAATCAATTCATCCTGATACACGAATCAATTTGTCACAGTGAGTCAGCATACATTGAGACAAATAGAAAGCTATAGACCTAAAATGCATAATTGAGTCGGTTCATCAGCAAATGAGCCGACCTATCAGGATCTTGAGTTGACTTCAACAAAAATGAGTCAATCCACCAAGTACTCGAGTCGATCTAATTGAAAATTGAGTCAACTCTATAGGCATACCAGTCACAGTTTTATGCTCTCATGCAAACAAAGCCTAAAATTTTGGATTTAGGATTTTACAGAAATTAAGTTTTAGATCATGTGTCAAACAATATATCAAATATAATATTTTAATAATCTAAAATACATAAAAATATATGCATAATCTAATTTAAATTAAAAAATATAATAATTATAATTTTTTATTTACTGTTCATCTACATAGAAATATCACAGTCGACACTCCTACACATCGTAAGAGAGAACCCATCGAATGAACGAGAAAAGGACTTTAATTCCTTCATCATCTTATGACCAGACGATCATGGTGACTATCCCAATTCAATTATTAAGCTACTAAGAATTTAATCTAACATATCATATATGTAATCAATTAAAAAATTAGATCTAATTATCTTTCACAAGTTAAACATATGAACAATAATATTGAATCTATGCACGTAGAAAGAATTTTAGCAAACATACTAGATCCAAATTACATCTTAATTAAAATATTCAGATCTAAATCAATTTTAGATCTAAATAATTTATGATTTATTTCAAATCTAAAATAATTTTAGATCTAAAATAATCCTATAATCAAATTACAGCATGCATAAAAATTAGATCTAATTTTAATCAATATTCTACATCATTCTAGGACAACCGTTCAGCATAATAGAGATTATGTCAAGGTAACCTTATTTCAGAATGATGTGATCATTTTATTAACCTTTAGATCTGATTTCTACAAACCAAATATCAGATCTGAGGAGGTTTCATATTCATATCAGAACCTATGCTCTGATACCACTATTAGAGAATGCTACGATTTCGTATGTGTAGTTCAAAACTTTTTCTAGACATCTATGCAGTGAAAATAAATAAATTAATTTTAATTTATACATACTAGATCAGATCTAAAAATTATAGTATAGATCTTGATATGAATATATATCCATGATCTGATATCTGAAATAGAAAAATAAACTATTAGAAAAATAAAATGGAGATCGAATCTCCATACCTCGGATCCTGCAGATGTCTCGGGTTCTGATCGTAGCCATGCATACGTCTGGCCTCTGCTGGTATCCACACGAAGCCATCTGATCAGAGCACTGGAATCACTGATGTGCTAGCACCTTGCAGATCTCTCTTAGATCTGATTTCTATTAGATCTGGACATTGGGATGTAAGAAAGAAAGGAGATGGAGTGCTAGGAGAGGAAGTTGGCGGTAAGAAAGGTCTCACATATCACGCACGCCACCCTTCTCTTCTTTAATTTTTTGTCACACAACTTCAATTCCATGCCACCTGTCCCTCACACCCCTTAGAGATAAGATCAAATCTTATCCAAATAGGCAAGAATGGCATGGAAAAGAGGAAGAAAATAAGTGATGCACCAAAAACAATCGGGAAGATCTTTCACGCACAAAAACAGCACGCATCCTCTTTCTCCAGTTTTTTTGTAACACAAAAAAATACTTCCATATCTTAATTTGAGAGATTTCTATCTTATTTGAATTAAATTCAAATAAAAAAATGGATGAAAAAAACTTCCAGATAAGGCGGGGCGCCAACTTTTGGTGCCCCCTCTCGTTTCATGCACATAAAGAAAGAAGGATGAGAAAAATAATGTCTCACTTCTTTTTTTAGCATGATTTCTAGAGAGAGAGTCTTAGAAAACATAGACACTCTGAGTCATGATTCATCTAGTTCAAACAGAGCCTCAACATATTCAAATCGAGTCCGAAATGAGCTGAATTTGAAAAAGCTGTCAAGCCTAATCCAATCAGGCTTCAAATCCAAATCTGATTTGAATAATTAAATATAATTAATATTAAATTAAATTAAATTTAAATTAAATAAAATTTAATTTATAATTTAATCAATTCTAAAAAAAATTACAACACTTGCAATTAAGTCTCTGTGCTAACAATTAGCAGCGACCAAAACTGTAATGCTTACAAATTAGCAGTTTCTAAAATTCAAACTATCAATCTAATTGATAATTCAAATATAATCCAAGCTATTGATCAGGTCAAGCTCTTTTTGTGTGACACTCTTCAGATTCTATTCTGTCTGGTAGTGAGACATACCGTGATTTCCATCATAGTATCATCGAAACTCTTTTCGATGAGCTGAAATGATTCCAACTCATCTCAACAAAAATTGTTGATCCAAAAATGATCTTAGTCAGCTCTTACGATCCACCAGTGATGTCTAGAACATATAGTAGCAATCCAATAGAATAAAAAAGTAAACTGCTAGGTACAGTTATCGTGTGATACAATCCCTCTATCGAGAGTCCCGACTTGATGGAGATCATGGAGAACTCATCAAATCCCTTCGTCAGTCATATGCTAGATTGGCTCAACTCGAGTTTATTTATAAATCTCGTGGAAACTCTTTTCTAGTATTCACACATACTCTGGCCAGAGATTTTTCTGAACTCAATCTTACGAATCGCATAGGACTTCTCCTTTTCTACCAAGGTCGATAGATTCCATCTAGATGTATCCTACTCTAAACAGCGAACCTGAACCTACATAGCTAATATACACAGCAAGGACCCATATGGCTAGGGACCAAGAGAATGTGTAGTTAAACTATATAGCCTCATTATGAATAGCTAACACACCGCAGGTTAAAGGACCAGTCACACCACTGCAGCATCGAGAAAATCACTGATGAGTGAGTAGACATCCAAATGATTTTCGTGTTGGTCACACTCAATATAAGTTATTCTCTAACAACCACCTATACTCTCACCCCAATATCTCTACACTACAGACTCAAGACTCATCTGTCCTAAAGGAAGGTGATCCATACACTGATCTCGAATGGATTGATCACTATTCTCTATGATGATCCTTCGATCGGGAGTATTTAGAAATTTACCACTAATGATGTATGTCTTAAATTCTCAACATCTTGAGAAATATACAAAATCATCTTTATTAATTTTTAGGATAAATTATGGACACAAATATGATTAGTTATTAAGACTGCCTAATATGTATAAAATATGTCCTAAGAAAAAGTATGTGTCAGTCAAGATTGGCTTCTAGGGTACACATTCAATATGGATCAGATTAAAAATAAATTTATAATCTAAATGTGAAATCATATATCATATATATGACTCAAAATTTAGATCATATAAAAATTTCAGATTTTATGCATGCATCTATGTATCTCATGAACATGAACTAGAACTCTTTATAGATCAAAATTCAGATCTATGCATACAATTACATATCAACTATATATTCTAAAATTAAATATAAAATTAAATTTTAGATTAGAAGATCCATCTATACATCTCATGTATCAAGAAAAAATCTAATTTTGAAACCTTTTCAAAAATACATATATCAAAATTTAGCAACTCGTGGCTTTGATATCACTGTTGGAATTCGGGGTTTGGTGCATGCATATGTATTTCAAAAATTTTATTTTCTAAACACCATAGTAAAGAATAAGATTAAAATATTTTTAATTTAAATTATATATGTATAAAAATATAAAATCACATGGATCTATCTCATATGCTGAAATTGATATATGTAGAAATTCAGATTGTGATCAAATCACATACCTGTTTTACAATCTTTTTCTTCGGATCTAGATCTGAAAGAGAAGAGGTTCTCTCTTAACCGTACAAGCATCTGGCCTCTATGAGTATCTACTCAAGATAAGCCTAGAATAACCCTCTTTAATCTGAATTTTGATTCTCCAAAATTTAGCTTGCTGAATCTGAACGAAGCCTGAATCGCGATCAACACTTGATATTTCTTCTTGATCTTCTTCTTCTCCTCTTCTCTAATTTTTTTTTTTACTTTGTGCTGCTACAAAACACTAGCAACCAATAAATTATGGGATGCCTAACACCTTGGATGTGGAACACTTTGGGACTCGCATCCCAAAGGATGGGCATGTAGAATGCCTAAGAGAAGAGAAAGGGAGAGGAAGAGAGGGCATAGGGAGAGCCTTTGGATGTGAGGGACTGTTGATTTTGATGCTTTAGAAACTTTTAAAGAGGTCCCTTTAAATAGGCACAAGGATTGAATCCTATTCAATCACATAATACAAGTCCTACATGCATTAGGTTTCTTATAAACTTAAGTTATCCAACTTACATTAGGAGACACTTTAGGTGCCAATAATTAGAGCCCTTGCACTCATAATTAGACACCCCAAAATATACCCAACAGATACCCCATAAGAGAACTAAAAGCCCTCTAATCAATGAACACGTCTAACTTGATCAAATCAAGGTGGCACCCAAAAATAACTATCATGGGAATTAATTAGAGACTTGCACTCTTAATTAATATGATCTATAATCTTAGACACCCAATAATTAGAGTCTCATGAATCTTATTCATGTAAATTATTAATAGATAGTTAAGTTAGAATTATCTTATCAAATAAGTAATCTCAATAGAAAGAGAAATTGAGTCCAACCATGTGCTAGCAAGGTTATTATGAATCCAATAGGTTTTTTTAAATCCAATTGATACTTCATAAGCTCAATTACTTATTTCAGGCCTAATCCTTTTATTGTATAACCCCATAAATTTAATTTTATCTAGTAGTGAGATATACAATGATCTCTATCATTGTATCATTGAAACTCTTTTCAATGGGTCAAAATAATTTTACTCTAACTTAGCAAGTATTGTCGATCCAGAATGATCCTAATGTGCTCTCACAATCCATCCTTGACACTTAGCAGTATGTAGTGACAACTTAGTAGAACTAAAATGAACCTCTAGATGTAGTTAATGTGTGATTCAGTCCCTCTATCATGAGTCCTGACTAGATGGCAGATCATGGATAAATCGTTAAACCTTAATATTAGTCATATGATAGATTCAATTAGCTCAAGTCCAGTTGTGACTTCTATGAAAATTCTTTTCCATCAATCACACTACTATGGCCATAGATTCTTAACTTAGCCTTTCAAATTTTATAAGACTACTCTTCTCTATCAGGATCGATAGATCCTATCTTGATGCGCACTCCACTCCTACAGTGGACCAACTATTGCTAACATCCACTATAAGGGCTCATTGAGATCCATGTTTATGTATCAGTCAAACTTCAGCAGTCTCAAAGTGAGCAGTAGTACCATCTCAAGTCAAAAGATCAGACACAACTACAGCATCGAGATAATCGCTGACAATTGAATAAAAATCTAAGTTATCTCTCATATGGTCATGCTCAGTACTAGTTTTCTAATAACCACCTGCACTCATCGTCCTGTGTCTCTACATAGTAGACCAGAGACTCATCCATTCCGAAGGAAGTAATTTATGCACCAGTCTATCCAGATCTATCACCATCCTCATGATGATCCTATGATCGGGAGTATTTAGGAATTAAATATATGTCTCTAATTTTCAATACTTTGAGAATATGTATCGAAATAAATTTTATAGATGATTCAAAGACACATCACACTTGAATAAAAAAAAGTTATCCTTTTATTGATCATATCAATATATTAACTATAAAATTGTGTCTTAGAATTATTACAATGTGTCAACCGTATTGGCTTCTAGGATATACATCTAACATGTAGGAGGATCAGAATTGAAACTAGAGGGATATATAGATTCTAGTTTTCAATCTGACCCTGATGATAGTAAGTCGATTTTAGGATACGTGTTTATCTTAAATGGTGGAGCAGTGAGTTGGAAGAGTTTTAAGTAGCAGATAGTAGCTTGCTCAACCGCTGAAGCAGAGTACATCGCTGCTAGTGAAGCTGCTAAAGAATCTATCTTGATAAAAAAGTTTATCATGAAATTAGGAGTCATTTCTGAGGTTGAAGGACTGGTGCCACTCCATTGTGATAACACTGGGGCCGTTATTCAAGCTAAGATACCTAGGTCTCATCAAAGATCCAAGTACATCTTAAACATTTCTACCTCATTTGAGAAATTATAGAATGACAAGATGTGACCTTGAATGAGTAGATACTAAGAACAACAGACCCATTCACTAAGGCCATATCACAGTAGCTATTTGATTATCATCTTGAATGTATGGGATTGAAATACAAAGGTGATTGGCTTTAGTGCAAGTGAGAGATTCAAAGAAGAGTGCCTTATAAGCCAATCGCATATATATTGCGATGGAATTTTTTTTTGTAATTTTTCAACTCAAGCAATGATATTTATTATTTGATAATAAAATGATGCATTGATTCATCATTTTAGCTTCATCTTATTATGTCTAAAATTATGATGAATCCTAAAAACTTAGGATAATAGTTTTAGGAGACATGAATGGTTCATGCTAGTGAGATCTACAATCCTAAAACTCTAATATTAAATATTTTTGATCGTGGGAGCATTGAGTTGGGGATCAGTATTTTCGGAAGACTAGCACATCCTGTGTATACTTGATGGAGAGGGTGGTTGATCTCACTAGCCACTTATGTAGGGATACTAATACAAGGATGTGGGTGCTCTTTGGATATGATTCACTGAATTGACTCGATGACAGAAAGTATCTTATGGAAGTCTTATTTGCTTGTCAAAGATAGTTCTCTAAATGGGAGTTGTGCAAGTGATCCTTAGACTTGAAATCATCATAGAATCTTATGCACATCAACTCATATTTTGGTTTATACCCAGGCATGTGATTAAGAAATATATGAGATATTCTGGATATGATAGAGTGCGTATGAAGGTTATGAGTAGGTCAATATGGAATTGATCACTTCTAGTAAGAGAAGATCGCATCCTATGAATTCTCATCTCTAGATGACTCAAAAAATATCTTTTAGCTAAAAGCAGGATTAAGATTAGAAAGAGTTTCTAATACTTTAGAGTCATCATTGATTGATAGAGAATCAATATGAATATATATTTGAGTTTGACATAATTCCATACTCATGAATATATTCTGGATGTAGGGATGATCAAAGGATTGAATTGCATAATAACTTACCACTAAATGGTATATTTGATATTTCTATCAAATTTTATATCTTTTGAGTAGTCATAATATATTACTATATGTCAATTTTGACTTGTAGGTTTAATCGAATTAAAAAATTTAATTCAATCATCAATTAGAAAGGATTCTAATTGTTGAACTTGGATTAGCTTGATTGGACCTAAATCGGTTAGATTGAAATTTAATTAAATTAGGTCAATTTGCACCCAGACTTACTGCTAGCTAGATGTGGAACCCAATGGATCACACACATAAAAAAATTGATCGAGGATACTTTTGATAAGGTTGATTAAAATTTTAGATCCAATCAGGATCTCCGATAAGCATGCTAGCACATGTAAAAATCCTAGCTCCTTGGGAGATCAATTTGGTCTCATACCTTGCCAATTTGCTAACCCAATTTAGTGAACAATTGGATTAGGTTGTGCCATCTGGAGGCAATCCAAAAAAGGGGTGCCTTATTTCAAGTTAACGCTAAAATACAAGAGTCCTCTTGGATAAGGACTCTTGGCATAAATTTGAGTGGGCATGTGCTATTCTCATGAGCAGAAAGATGGAGTCCTTCTGGCTTGGGATTCAGACACGTGTAGTAGCCCACATTACCCTCCATCCTCTGGTATATATCTCAAAGCTTGAGATATGTTTTTTCTAAAATTTATGGGGTGGAAAAAAAATTGGAAAGGAGGAAACTCATGCGCATGGTGATAAGATTTTCATGTGAAGAGATGTGAGAGGTCATTCTTTTATGGGATTTATATCTCCTTATCAAGCATTTTGAAATCAAAATTAAATCCTCTTGCCACATGGCAAGTTTTGGATTTTTTTGATGTGAGAAGGGATGCAAAAACATCCCTTCTCTAGTCACGTGCGTGGGTGAATGTTCTGATCAACGTATCAGGCAGAAGAGTCCTTTTGTCTGAAGACTCTTATTTTCCTGATATGCAAATTAGATAGGACATTTGAATGGTGTATGTCCTTACATTTGGGCATCCCTTTGACACCTATAAATAGGTGTGCGTGTCGAGTGTTCAAAACATTCAATCTACTTTCCTTTTTCTCTCGGTTGATCTCCTTTCTTTCTTATAACCCATCTTAGTTTTAGGATAAGGCTTTGAGATTTAAGACAAAACCTAATTAGATCTAAACAAGGGTTAGAAAGGTCTTAAAGAAGGAGATTTAGAAGTCAAGAGGAGGTTCTAAGAGGATCAAGTTAGGTTCTTGAAGAAATCTGACTGATACAAGGCTAGTCAAGTTCTAGGAGCTAGAACTCTTGAAGCAAGGTGAAAGAGGAGCACTATCTTTGGTTTGATTTCTATGTGGATCACCATTAGAGGGTAGACACTAGGATGCCTCATAAAAATTAAGATTAGTGCTATGGTATTCTTCTTATCCAAGTTTAATTTCATTATGCATTGATTGTTATAGTCAAGGGTTCCTGGGCATTAAGATTTTCGATGCGTCGGTGTTTTGAATGAAAATTTTAAGCACCTAGCCCTTCCACTATACCACAGGAACCCAACAGCAAATGGATGTCAAAACTGCTTTCTTAAATGGAGAGTTGGAAGAAGAGATATATATAATACAACCTGAATGATTCACATCTACAAATGAATCTAAAGTGTGCAAGCTCAAAGATTCATTTATGGATTGAAGCAGGTATCTCGAAGTTGGAATATGCATTTTGATAAGATGATCAGAATGTATGACTTCGTTAAGAATGGAGAAGAACTTTGTATCTATAAATGGGCTAATGGTTTTGCTGTCGTATTTCTTATATTATATACGGATGATATTCTCTTAATCAGGAATGGCATCCCTGCATTATAAGCTATAAAAGTTTGGCTGTCATCATAGTTCTCCATGAAGGATTTGGAAGAAGCATTCTACATCCTAGGGATGAAGATTTATAGAGATAGATCTAAGAGGTTGCTTGGATTATCCTAGTCCACATACATAGATATTGTGCTGAAATGGTTCAATATGGAGAACTTCAAGAAAGGCTATCTTTCGATAGGCCATAGAATTACTCTCTCTAAGAAAGATTATCTGACAACTCCATAAGAGAAAGAGCATATGAGTAGAATCCCATATACCTTGGTAGTGGGATCTATCATGCATGCCATGACATGTATAAGATCGGAAGTTGCACATGAAGGAAAAAGGCCGATTCATGATCGGATTTCCCAAAAGCATCTAAAAATTTTTTTATAATAAGCTAACAAAGATTTTATCTTTTACCTAATATACAGTAGAATAGGGATCAAATCCCCAAAGGATTCTAAATTCGAAGCCTCGCAAAGATTTGAACGTACAAACTCTCTACTTCGCGTGCACATCAAGCTTCATAGGAAAATGGGATGAAGCCACAGATCTTCGTTCCTTCTCAAGCCAGCAAGGAAGGGAGGAAGAAGAACTTTGGTGTGACAGGGGTCTTCACGCCAAGGGGTTTGATGCCCCAAACCCACATGCCAAGGAGAGGGACTGGTTCCTTCTTCTAGGATGCCTCCTCTCTCTCTCTTTCTCACCTTAGCACACAATCCAATTATTATGTTTTGATGGTTAGAGGTCCTCCCTATTTACAGATTATTCTTCATGACCCAATAGACTAGGAGTCCTAATTCAAATCAACTTTGAATTAATCCTTCTCTTATCTAACAAGGAAGCCTATTTGAGTAGGATAGACACCTAATTAGGTGCCCCCATGCACCCATGCCTACACCCAAGAGTGGTGCGGCAAAACCCAGCACCCCATCTCCTTTGGTCAGTCATGAGGAGAGAGAGTCCCAACAAAAGTAGACTCTAAGAATCCTATCCAAATATGGGTTAATTCGAATATGATTCGAACCAATTTCGAATAGACTGTCAATCCCAAGCTATTCAAGATTTAGAACTAAGTCTAACTTAAATTTTCAGTCCAATTAAGTCTAATTAAATCATATCTAATCTAAAATTAATTAGCACTTAAATTCAATCTCTCATAGACTCTTTGGATCATAGATCAAATTTTGTTCACCTCCAGAATTGAACCTGAATCTCATGTCTAGTGCTAGCTAGACATAGTCAACTATTAAATCCCGTATGATCCATAACTTAATTTTCAATCAAGTTAATCTATTTATTCAATCAAATCACATATTTCTAAATTAAACATATAGACTTAGATCAATTCTTTCCTATGTTGCTTGACATTATGCATAACTCTATAAGTTTGAACACTAAGCTAATAGTACAAGAATCATTTTTCTACACTAATCGAAGTTATCATCTATCAATAATTCTCGATGTCTGGATAGGTTGAATATTTGTAAGATAATATTCAAAAATCTATGCATGTGGTTACTGCATAATTCATCCCTTTGATCCTGAATGCTCTAGGATGATCTATGGTTAAACTGTCAATCCTGAAAAAAATCATCCACATTGTATTCCTGTTGGATTCTGGTCATATAGTGGAAAGTAATTTTTAAAAATTTTAAAATCATACAAATCAGTAGTTCTATCACATAAAACTATCGTGCCAGAATCCAAACCCTAGAATTACCTTGCCGATATCGATCAAAGCAAAATCAAGCATGCAAAGGGATAGAATTTTATAGTTTTACAAAAATAAAAAAGTTGCATGTTGGTGTTCTCCATGAGACTTCAAGGTAGAAGTCCTCCAATTATGATCCACACAAAAGTTGGCCAAAATCCTTCCCAACCGGTGCGCTGCCACAGCCTTATCTTCTAAAGAATATTGCTGGCTTCAAACTTGTATCACGATCACGTCAAAATCCAGTTACTTTCGATCTTACCACTAGAATGATACTAAGAAGATACTCTTCAGATATTATACTGTTGCTCCTAGATTGATTTTGATGATTACAAAGCAGATTGAAGGGATACAAATAATTTTAAAATGAAAAAGTCCTTATGCTCTTCAAGGGTAAAATCATAATTTCACTAAAATCCTGATTTGATAGTACCATTTGGTAGAACAAATGATTTGAAATCTATTGGTGAAGATTTCATTGTGTTTGGACTTATATTTTTGAAGTTATGAAGGTTTGAAGTGCATGAGTCGACTCATGAGTCAACTCATGGCACTGTGAGCTGATTGGCACGCAAAAATTCTCCTTGGCACGCTAGTTTTCTGGCTTGGCACGACCTGTGAGTCGACTCATGAGTCGACCCACAAGGCATGAGTCGACTCATGAGTCGACCCCTGCTAATTTGAGCCAAGAATTTTCAGAAACGCATTCTCTGGTTTTTGCAACAGAGGTCGACTCATGAGTCGACCCTTGAAGCATGAGTCGACTCATGAGTCGACCCCTGCGACGAAAAATATCAGCAACGGCTATTTTTTTGCCCGTTTTAATTACCTTTTATGCTTCCTAAAATTGCTCTAACGGCTCTTTATCTGCCTAAATTGTTTTCTCTTGCTTCTAATGTCATAAAATGCTTTAAATGGTGAAAGAAATTGCAGATTAAATAGCAGATCAAACGTGAAATCAAAAAATGAGAAAAATAGAAGAGAGGATCCGAAATCTGCACGAAAAAGCCTGAGATCAATGAAATATCCAAAAAAAAAAAGAGAGAGGATCCACAATATACAAGAGAGATTGTGAAAGAGAAAAGCAAGAGCATTCAAGAGGATCTTTCAAGCCTATTGTTCAAACTTGATCTAGAGATCTTTCAAAGCTTTCAAGAGATCTTCAATCAACAATCAACATCTTCTCAAGCATTCGTTCAAGCGTTCATCCACCTTGAGAAAATCTGAAAAGGGGTTCTTCATTTGAGTAAAGTTTTTATTATTATATTCGCTCATTTAAAGGAGCTGTTATTGTATTAATCTGTGCTCAAAATTTTCTAACTCTTTGTGAGTTTTTGTTCTTATTTTTGGAGGATTTCCAAAACAAGGAAAGGTTGATCCGAACCTGAAATCGGAGTATTTTGGGTTTACTTGTACCCGAGAAACAAGTGATCTAGCTTGGGATAGCTAGTGTCGGAGTTTCCGACATTTTGTATTCAGGTTGAATACAAGCATAGTGGATTGAAATTCCCAAGTAGGAGCTTGGGGAGTGGATGTAGGTGCAAGGTTGGCACCGAACCACTATAAATCCTTATGTTTGTGGTGTGCTTTATCGCTTTACCTTATTTCTTTATTATATCCTTGCAATTCTGCTTCAGGTAATTAATATTGAATTAAAATCTTTGTCTTGTTCATCATATGTTATAAATTAAGTCTAAATTTTTAGAAACCCAATTCACCCCCCCCTCTTGGGTTGCATAGCTGGGCAACAAGTGGTATCAGAGCCGGTGCTCTAGCCCTTCTTTGATCTAACAATCAAAGAGCCAAAGATCTATGGCAACCCATGTCGGTACTTCTCTAGCCGAGGGGCAATCTACAAACCGACCTCCACTTTTCAATGGGTCAATTACACCTATTGGAAAGCTCGGATGAAGATATTCATACAAACACTCGACTATGATATGTGGAGTATCATAGTGAACGGTCCTCACACACCCACCAAGATTATAGATGGTGAGGAGTCAACCAAACCCGAAAAAGAATGGGATGAGGTTGACAAGAAATTGGCACAATTAAATGCCAAAGCCATGAATGTTCTTTATTGTGCACTAGATGCTAGTGAATTCAATCGCATTTCTACTTGTGCATCTGCTAAAGAAATATGGGATAAGTTAGAAGTAACTCATGAGGGAACAAATCAAGTAAAAGAGTCTAAAATAAACATGCTTGTACATAAATATGAATTGTTCAAAATAGAGCATGATGAGTCCATAACTGCCATGTTTACTCGTTTTACTGATATAATTAATGGTTTGAAGAGTCTTGGCAAATCTTATACTAACAGTGAACTTGTAAGGAAGATTCTCAGGTCACTGCCAAGAACTTGGGAAGCCAAGGTGACTGCCATCCAAGAAGCAAAGGACTTGAACACTCTACCTCTAGAAGAGCTTCTTGGATCCTTGATGACTCATGAACTTAGCATGAAGCAACATCAAGAGGATGAAGTCAAAAAGAAAAGAACCATTGCCCTCAAATCCACAACTTTGCCTGATTATGAAACAGATGAATCTGAAGATGAAGAACAGGATGAAGAGATGGCACTCATCATCCGAAAATTTAAGAAGTTTCTAAGAAAAAGGAAACAGGGGATGAGAAAGAAATTCACAAAAGGGGAACAAAGCAAAGAAAAAGAGAAAGATCAACCCCTTACATGCTAGAGTGCAAGAAGCTGGGACATTTCAGATCCGAATGTCCACAACTGAAGAAAGGTCCAAAAAGTTCAAAAAGAAGGCAATGATGGCGACTTGGAGTGCGAGTGATGACTCAAGCTCCGACGAAGAAACCTCAACAGAACAAGCCAATCTGTGTCTGATGGCACATGAAAATGAGGTAACTTCTGAATCCACTAGTGAATTCACATTTGAAGAATTGCATGAAGCATTCTATGACTCAATTGATGAATTAAAGAAACTAGGGAAGAAAAACAAAGAACTGAAATTGGAAAATCAGTCCTTAGTGAAACAAGCTGAAATTCTTTCAATTGAAAAACTCACCTTGAGTCAAGAAAATCAAAACTTAAAGGATGAAATTAACAAGCTGAAATCTATAATAGATAAGTTCACCTTAAGTTCAAACAAACTAAATATGATCCTTGAAAATCAGAAAGCTATATATGATAAGGCTGGACTTGGCTATAAACCTCTGAAGAAACAAAAGTTTCTGAAGGATATTTATGTAAATTATTCAGGTAACAAGTCTACAAATATTACTTGTTTCAAATGTGGTAGAATAGGACATAAATCATACACATGCCTTAAATCTACCAATACAACTATAAAGAAAATATGGGTTCCAAAAGGAACCATTCTGACTAACCCAAAAGGACCCAAGAAAGCTTGGGTACCTAAGACAGAGACTTGACCTTTGCTTGCAGGTGTGTCTAGCATCCCAAGAAGGAAACAGGAAATGATATCTTGATAGTGGATGCTCGAGACACATGACTGGTGATGAATCACAATTCATCACGCTTGATGCTAAGGATGGAGGGATGGTCACCTTTGGAGATAATGACAAAGGAAAGATCATCGGGATAGGTAACATTGGTATCACTCCCTCCAAATACATTGAGAATGTTTTACTAGTTAAAGGTTTAAAGCATAACTTACTTAGCATTAGTCAATTCTGTGATAAAGGGTATAAAGTAGTTTTTGAATCATCTGTTTGCATTGTGACTAGTCCTATTAATGATGGCATTAAATTTATAGGACATAGGCATGGCAATGTTTATATGATAGATTTGAATGACTTAGCCAAATTAGACATGCAATGCCTAGTATCCTTGAATGCTAAAATCAATGAGACTAGTTGGCTGTGGCATCGTAGACTTGCACATATCAGCATGCATTCTCTTTCAAAATTAATTAAGAAAGATTTAGTTCTCGGTTTGCCAAAACTGAATTTTGAAAAGGATAGAATCTGTGATGCATGCCAATTAGGTAAACAAACTAGAGTATCATTTAAATCCAAAAACACTGTTTCAACTTCTAGACCATTAGAGCTCTTACATATGGACTTATTTGGACCAACAAGAACCACCAGTCTAGGAGGAAAAAGATATGGCTTTGTAATTATAGATGATTACTCTCGTTTTACTTGGGTTTTCTTTTTGGCTCACAAAAATAAAACTTTTCATATTTTCACTAAATTTCATCGAAAAGTTTCTAATGAAAAAGGGTTTTCAATTCAAAATATTAGAAGTGATCATGGAACTGAATTTGAAAATCAAGATTTTGAAAATTTTTGTGATGAAAATGGAATTGGCCATAACTTCTCTGCTCCTAGGACACCCCAACAAAATGGGGTAGTTGAAAGGAAAAACAGAACCTTAGAAGAAATGGCCCGTACCATGCTTTGTGAAAGCAACCTTCCAAGATATTTTTGGGCGGAAGCTATTAACACAGCATGTTACATTTTAAATCGTGCTTTAATTAGACAATTTTTAAAGAAAACCCCCTATGAACTTTGGAAAGGAAGAAAACCAAATATTGCATATTTTCATGTCTTTGGTTGCCGATATTTTGTATTAAATAATGGAAAAGAAAAACTTGGTAAATTTGATGCAAAATCAGATGAAGCAATCTTTTTAGGTTACTCCTCCACTAGTAAAGCATTTAGAGTTTTCAACAAAAGAACTTTAGTAGTTGAGGAGTCCATACATGTTGTTTTTGATGAATCTAACGATCTTCCTTCAAGGAAGAATGAGGGTGTTGATGATGCAGAGCCACTAATAGAAGGTATGAAGGAGATCACTCTGAAAGACTCAGCAACTCCAGAAGACAAGGATCAAGAAGATAAACAAGATGAGAGAAGTGAAGAAATTCAAGAACAACCTCAAGGTACAAATGACCTACCCAAGGAATGGAGGTATGCTCACAACCACCCTAAGGAGTTAATTATCGGTGATCCTATGCATGGGGTAAAAACACGTTCTTCACTTAGAGATGTACTAATCATTGTGCTTTTGTATCTCAACTTGAACCTAAAACTTTTGAAGAAGCTGAAAATGATCATAACTGGATTAATGCTATGCAAGAGGAACTTAATCAATTTGATAGAAATAATGTTTGGACCTTAGTATCAAGACCTAAAGATTATTCAATAATTGGCACAAAATGGGTCTTTAGAAACAAATTAGATGAGCATGGAAATGTAATTAGAAATAAAGCAAGACTGGTTGCTAAGGGATATAATCAAGAAGAAGGAATTGATTTTGATGAAACCTTTGCACCTGTTGCTAGATTAGAAGCTATTAGACTTCTACTTGCATATGCTTGCTTTATGAATTCAATTATTTCAAATGGATGTTAAAAATGCATTTTTAAATGGATATATCTCTGAAGAAGTATATGTAGAACAACCCCTGGATTTGAAAATCATGCTTTTCCTAATCATGTCTTTAGATTAAATAAAGCTTTATATGGATTAAAACAAGCACCTAGAGCATGGTATGAAAGGCTAAGCAAATTTCTACTGAATAATGGTTTTTCAAGAGGTAATGTAGATACAACCCTATTTATTAAAAGAAATCAAAATGATATGCTAATTATACAAATTTATGTTGATGACATAATTTTTGGGTCTACTAATGAATCCCTTTGTCAAGACTTGCTAAGCTTATGCAGGGGAGTTCGAGATGAGCATGATGGGAGAACTCACCTTCTTCCTCGGACTCCAAATCAAACAATCAAAAGAGGAATCTCCATCACCCAAAGCAAGTACACAAGGAACTACTCAAAAGATTTGGAATGGAGAACTGCAAACCAATTGGCACACCAATGAGTCCCTCATGTAACTTGACAAGGATGATGAAGGTAAAAGCGTAGACTTAAAATACTATAGAGGTATGATTGGCTCATTATTATATTAACTGCAAGTAGGCCTGATATCATGTTTAGTGTTTGCTTATGTGCTAGATATCAATCTAATCCTAAAGAATCTCATTTGAATGCTGTTAAAAGAATCCTTAGATACTTAAATGGTACCAAACTATAGGGTTATGGTACTCTAAGGACTCACAAATTAATTTATTAGGATATTCAGATGCTGATTTTGCTAGATGAAATTAGATAGAAAAAGCACAAGTGAAACTTGCCAATTTCTTGGAGTTAACCTAATCTCATGGTTTAGCAAGAAACAAAATTCGGTGGCACTGTCTACGGCTGAGGCCGAATACATTGCAGCCGGAAGTTTTGCTCAAATCTTGTGGATTAAGCAACAACTCGAAGACTTTGGAATCAAACTTAATGAAACACCAATAAGATGTGATAACACAAGTGCCATAAATCTATCTAAAAATCCAATTCAACACTCAAGATCCAAACATATTGAAATAAGACATCATTTCATAAGAGAACATATTCAAAACAAAAATATAATTCTTGAATATGTTTGCACTGAAATCAATTAGCTGATATCTTTACAAAGGCCCTTAGTGAGGATAGATTCTGTGAAATTAGGAGAAATCTAGGAATTCTAGATCCATATGTCTAAAATTTCTCAATTTCCAAAGAATAGATGTCAAAATCTTAGAGCTCAATTTCAACATCTATCCTAGTCTCAAAAGCTCAAATTTATTATTCTAAAAACTTATCATTGAGCAAAATTCTTCACTCAAAATTTCAAATTTTTCTGGAATTTATTCACATTTTTCTGATTTTCTGAACTTCATGAGTCGACCCCTATGAGTCGACTCAATGGCAAACTTGTAAATCCCACCAACTTTCAACGGGTTCATTGTTTTTATAAGGGTTACTGTTTGTGAGACGACTCATCTTCCCATCGTTCTTCTTCCAAAAGCCGTCTTCTCCAACTCTTCTTGCTCCAAATCCAAGGATTAATTTCGAGGCAATTCTCCCTCCTCCTCTCCACCAAAAATCGCCTCCTTGAAAAGGATTTTCTGTGCTTTCTCGCATTGCTTGGCGCAGTTGGAAGTGCCCTAGCACTTTACCGATCTTCCAAAATCCACTTCTTTTCTCCACCAAAATCCTTCTCACTCTCTTGTGATCCCTCCTCCACTCAATTCAAGTCTCCTTGTCTGCTAGTATAGTGGATATGGCTCCGAAGATGAAACTTCCCCAAAGAAGAAATCAATCCATGAGCCTGAAGAAATTGTCAGAAAGAAAAGGCAAGCGCTCAATCTTCAACTGCTCCCACTCCAGTTTCAGTATCTGCTCAAGGTCCCTCTCAATCCTCCATAAGCCCCAGTGTAAATCCTCTTTCTAATAGAAAAGTAGAAACCGGGAAAAATATAGATTTTCGGTTCTTTGAGAAAGAAGGTTTTACTTTTGCAAGTAAAATTAAAAACCAAGGATGGGAACTCTATTGCTCTCTTAAGGAAGTCACCTATGTTGACCTTGTTAGAGAATTCTATCAAAACCTACTTTATGGAAACGGGTCAGTGACTTCAACAGTCAAGGGAATTGATATCTGCTTGGATTCTAGAATATTGGGAGAAATACTTCAGTTGCCTAGTGAAGGATACTCATATATGGAACTCCCAATTAAAGAAGAGGGGATCAGAATTATTTTAGGAGAAACCTATTCAGGAAGTTTAAACAATTGGAAGCAAAGATTTTGTCCATTGAGATGAGGGTCCTGCATTAGATAGTACAAAGCTCTTCTTTCCTAGGAGTGGTAGACATGACTTACTTTCCACAGAGATGTATGTGTCATGTTTCATGTCATCACTCAGACCCCCCTGAACCTCCCTGCACTTATGATAGAGGCCATGAGAGAAACTTTGAATAGATCCAAGGCACACTTGCCTTATGGTATGGCCCTTACTAGAATATTTAGGAGGTTTGGAGTTAGCTGTGAGGGGGAGGCTGCTACTAAGCTCTCACATGTGGACACTTTCAACAAACACAGCCTGCACCGAATGGGAATTACAAAGACTGATGGTGGTTGGATCAAGGGCTCTGAAGAAAGAGCTGAGGATAGAGCTGAAATAAGAGCTGAGGACAGAACTGAAGGCAGAGTAGAAGAAGAAGGTCCATCTTCTCCTGTACATGACTTCAGGGCAGCTTCACCAGATACCCAATTCATTCCTGATACTGAGGCTGGCCCTTCAGAGTTTACTAGGATGCCCACACCAGTGTATCAGCCAGAGAGTAGAGCACCTCATTCAGAGTTCAGACTGGCTGACGATCAGATCAAGCATATATCACAGCGTGTGGCTTCTTTGCTGTCTAGTCAGTGGGGTAGTACTTCTTTTGCACCTGGAGCCACCTCTTCTGATCAGACCATTACTCCTCATATCTCCACTGTGTTTCAGATGATTTCAGATCAGTCCATCAGGATCCAGCAGCTTGAGGACACAGTCTGGAGACTTACTGGCAGAGTTCTTGACTTGCAGGGGCAAGTCCTTGCTTTGGCCCATCCCAAGCCACAGGAGTCAACTATTGAGGTCACAGACCTCACTGCAGAGGCTGGCAGACTCAGAGGAGCACTAGAAGGTGGATATGAATTGCTGAGGAAAGAAATCCGAGGATCGAGTGAGCATGCTACCACTCAGTTCACTGCTCTACTTCAATCTGTTTCTAGAGCACTGAACGTACTTGATTCTATCAGACTCACCCTTTCTGTTCAGTCCTTAGCATCTCAGCGTTCTCAGCCTCCCAGTTCATCTCGTTCTCCTGCTCGTGCAGAGGCAGACGGGGTAGAGGACGCACTTCTGATCCATCATCTCCTCACCCTATATCTGATGACTCCGATCATTGACTTATCTTGATCTTTACTAGATCCTAGGTGCTAGTGTCTTGTTCTAGGATCTATACCTTGGGGCCATGTATTGACAATTAGCTGGTTGATTTTTATAATATGAACTATGTATTGAAATAATTATGATTTTAATGGAATCATCTTTTACTTATATTTTACCTTTTGTAATGATATCGATCATATTTTGGTTATATATTTTCTTCTTGTTGAAATATTGTCTTCTCTTTGTCTTTGTTTGCTGTTGATAATTGCTATATTAAGGGGGAGCAAACTTCTATGATAAACTCTAAAAGGGGAAAAATTAAAGAATATTTAAAAAAAAAAAAAAGAGTTAACCATATTTGATGATGTCAAAAAGGGGAAGAAATTAAACAAAACAAAATTGGAGAAATTAAACAAAACAAAATTGGAGATATTAAACAAAAATTGGAGATATTAAACAAAAATTGGAGAAATTAAACAAAAATTTGAGAAATTAAATATTTGAAGAAATTAAACAAAAATTTGAGAAATTAAACAAAATTTAAAAAATTAAATAAAAATGGTATTTGAGAAATTAAGCAAAAATTTGAGAAATTTGATATCAGACAGAAATTAAACAAAAAGCCATCCATCAAAAGCAAAATCATAAGTACAATGTAAATAAGTAATTTTTTATATGCTCTGATATATTTCAAAATTCAAACTTGCTCTGATATATCTTTTGAAATTTACCTTGATACATCTTAAGAAATTTGATTTACTCTGATACACCCTAAAATTTCTTTTAACTTGCTCTGATACATGATAAAATCTGATACAGTGTGAAATTTTCTCTGATATATTATAACATTTGCTCTGATAAAGTGTGAAATTTTCTCTGATATATTATAAAATTTACTCTGATACATTGAAAAATCTTTTCTGATAACATTGTAAAATTATTTTTCTTGCTCTGATACATTGCAAAATTTATCTCTTTTCTCTTGCTCTGATATATCGTAAGCTCAAAATGAGTTAATACACTTAAGCACAAAATCAACTCGTAAACATACTTTGGCACACATAATTCTTTTTAAGCACATAAGTATTTGTTTTTGCTCTGATGCTAAAACTAAAATCAATTGAAAATGGAATTTTTCAAAATACAGCTCAATCTGATTACAAAAATAAGTTTTTCACTCTAATCACATAATCAAATGAGCATATCTTCAAATCCTTACGCAAATGGGCAAATTATTTTTGTATATGATCATTTATATTACATGCCAAAAGAATCATACTCTTTTCAAGCATATACACCTATAATGGATTCTTTTGAAATTAATGCATTAACATAAATATTTTTGTTCAAGTGTTTTGTCATCATCAAAAAGGGGGAGATTGTTGCTCCTAGATTGATTTTGATGATTACAAAGCAGATTGAAGGGATACAAATAATTTTAAATTGAAAAAAGTTCTTATGCTCTTCAAGGGCAAAATCATAATTTTACTAAAATTCTGATTTGATAGTATCATTTGGTAGAACAAAAGATTTGTGATCCAATGGTGAAAATTTCATTGATTTTGGACTTGTATTTTGAAAGTTATGCATGTTTGAAAATCATGAGTCAACCCGTGAGTCAACTCATGGCACAATGAGCTGATTGGCACACCCTGTGAGTCGACCCTCATGAGTCGACCCCCAGGCATGAGTCGACCCCCATGAGTCGACCCCTGCAGTTTTAGGCCAAAAGTTGCAGAAACTCATTTTCTGGCTGTTGCAACAGAAGTCGACTCATGAGTCGACTCCTGATGCATGAGTCGACTCATGAGTCGACCCCTGCGACGGAAAATGTCAGCAACGGCTATTTTTTTGCCCGTTTTAATTGCCTTTTATGCTTCCTAAAATTGCTCTAACGGCTCTTTATCTGCCTAAATTATTTTCTCTTGCTTTTAATGCTATAAAATGCTTGAAATGGTGAAAGAAATTGCAGATTAAATAGCAGATCAAATTGGAGAGAAAAAAGAAGATCAATCGGCAGATCAAAAGAGAGATAAAATTCATAGAGAGGATCCAAAATCTGCATGAAAAAGCCTAAGATCAACGAGATATTCGAAAGAAAAAGAAAAGAGGATCCAAAATCCACACGTGAGATTGTGAAAGAGATTCAAGAGTTTTCAAAGAAAGGATTTGTCACGCTTATTGTTTCAACCTTGATCTAGAGATCGTTCAAAGCCTTCAAGGGATCTTCAATCAACGATCATCCTCTTCTCAAGCATTCGTTCAAGCGTTCATCCATCTTGAGAAAATTCAAAAAGGGTTTCTTCATTTGAGTAAAGTGATTTTATTGTTATATTCGCTCATTTAAGGAGCTGTTATTGTATTAATTTGTGCTTTAAATTCTCTTACTCTTGTAAGTAATTGTTCTTGTTTTTGGAGGATTTCCAAAACAAGGAAAGGTTGATCCGAACCTGAAATCGGAGTGTTTTGGGTTTACTTGTACCCGGAAAACAAGTGATCTAGCTTGGGATAGCTAGTGTCGGAGTTTTTAATGTTTTATATTCGGGTTGAATACAAATTATAGTGGATTGAAATTCTCAAGTAGGATCTTGGGGAGTGGATGTAGGTGCAAGGTTAGCACCGAACCACTATAAATCCTTGTGTTTGTGGTGTGCTTTATCGCTTCACTTTATTTCTTTATTATATTCTTGCATTCCTGCTTTAGGTAATTAATATTGAATTAAAGTCTTTATTTTGTTCTTCATAAGTAATCAGTTGGGCTTAAAATTTTTAGAAACCCAATTCACCCCCCCTCTTGGGTTGCATAGCTGGGCAACATCCTGCAACGCCCATATGTGCCCCCACAGCCCTGTTAAGGACAAGAGAAGAACCTCGCCCTAACATGAGCAAAGTCGAAGGCCCGGTTACTTTTAGACTGGATGGAGGGAGAGGCCCTGCAACGCCCATATGTGCCCCCACAGCCCTGTTAGGAACAGGAGGAGAACCTCGTCCTAACCTGAGCTGAAATCGACTACATCAGGAATAGGAGGAGAACCTCATCCTGACGCCAACTAAGATCCGGTCATTCAAGACCAGATAAGAAAAAGAAAACCTTCTCGACGGCCCCTCCGCGCTCCCGCGACCCCACTAAGAGCAGAGGGAAAATCCTCACTCGAGAAAAGAAAAAGAAAAAGGGGAGAAGTTAAAAAGGAAAGCGACGAACTACACCAGTGACAAATGAAAAATAAATTACATCAAAGATACAGGGGACCTCGTCTCAGCGAGGATGGAGATTCTTATCAAAAATCTCCAGTCTCCAAGAGGGCTCTCAACACAGGCCAAGGAAAGACGGCTTCCTCAAGGTGACGAGAAGTTCAGACCCCTGAGCTCGAACTCCGAAAGGAAGCGTCAAACTCGAGCGACCCCGGATAAATCTGCGGCCATAAACAAAAAAGACAGGTCAATGCAACGACGATTGGATACCTTCGAATGACATCGATATCGAGCAAGGCAAAAACCGAAAGAAGTTTGGCAAACGACAACTCAACACATGAGTAGAAGAGGTAATGAAAAATTTTCTTTTTATTTCATTAACTAAGTATACATTACAAAGCCCTTAAGGCCAAAAAAAAGAAAAATGATAAGAACAAAAAAAGAGGACACATAGAAGGACGAAAGGCAAAAAGAGCCCTAAGGGGGCCTGGCTTCTTTCGACTTTGAACTTTCGACTTTGACCCTCATCAGGGAGTGCCTTAAGCTTTCGACTTCTTCTTCCAATTTTTTCTCCCTTATTAGTATCTCTAGATACATCCGACGAGACTGTTGGCTTTCGTTCTCTGCCTCTCAGAGCTTTTTTCTCAGGACCTCGGATTCCGCCTCCGCATCCTTGATCGCCTGCTGCTCATATACCAGCTGGATCTTCAACTGCTGCAGCTCAGTCCTCCTCTCCCCAAGGATGACGGATAGCTCTTCTATGGTTCCCCTCAGGGATTGGAGTTCGTCGGGGTCCCGAACAGGGACGAACTGGGCTCCTTCAGATAACTGCCTTTGAAGGCAAGCAACCTCATCGGTCGCCGTCCTGAGCTTCCTCCTGTAGTCGTCCATCTGCTTGCACCAGCCGGCCTGGTATGCATTGTAGTTCGCCTCGACGTCCTGGAGCTGTTGCTGAAGGTTGAAGAACTTCTTCGACCATTCTCGATCGTGGTCGGCCCGAGTCGAAAGCCAGGACGAGCTTCCTTCCAGCTGGCCGATCTTCTCCCGTGCAGCCGACAGCTCCGCTCCAAGAGAGCTGATCTTGGAAGCCTGAGCCCAAGATCGGTCGCTGGCATGCTTCTTATGTTCCTCGAGCTCCTTCTCGAAGTTTGCCTTCCTCCGGCTGTAATCCATGATCCCTTTCACGTGGAGGTTCCGGAAGTAGGTGGCTTCCGCAGTGGCCTCTGAGTGGCTCTCCCTCAGCCTGCGAAGTTCGTCCTCCATCTTTCTCAACTTTTTTGTTAAATGACAGACTTTCTTCCTCAGATGTCGGATCGTGGACCTCAGCAGAACTCCCTGTGGCAAGGAAAGTGCTTCGGCAGGACACTACCATCGGGAGACAAAAGTGTCAAGGTGCGGCTCATTGCAGAAAGAAAAAAGAAAAGAGAAGAGAAGTTCCCCATAAGGAGGAGCCCAATTTTATTGATTGAATGTCTCTTAAAGATAAAAGAAAAAAGAAAAATCGCAGTGAAAGAAAAATACAAAGTCAGAGGTCTCAGACCTCCGAAACAGGAGTAGGAGAGCCCGGTGTTCTTGGAAGGGGGGCTGCGGTGGTAGCGGCAGTAGGAGAGGGCCCGGCTTCATCTTCAGATGCCTCATCCAAAAAGCTGAAGTCGAGCTCGAAAAATTTCTTGACCACCTTCTCTTGGCAGAGCTCGAATCCTTTGATGAATGCATCTTGACCGAACTTGACGTTCAGGTCCCTCATTTCAGCGGAGGCTTTGAACTCCTCCACCGCTTGGCCCCTGACCTCCGAGATCAGAATCAGAATCTGCTCCGTCAAATTTATGACCTCGACCTCCACCTTCCTCACCATCTCCTTCGAGGCCTGCTTTTCTTTTTCAAGTGCCTCTTGGAGGTTGGCTACCTCGGCAGTCTTTTCCTTAAGGCGGGCGGCCTCGGCCCGGCGACCTTCCTCCACCTGGATAGCGTCCCTCCTCGTCTTGTTCATTGTCTCGATGTTGGCGAGGAGCTGGTGCCCGATCTGCAAGGGCGGCCAGAAGGTCAGAATGAAAGCTGAGAAGTTAATTGAATGAAGGAGCGAGGGGAAGGAGGAAAGTGAATCTGCTTACCTCGAGAAAGGACCCCAGAGAGTCCCAAACCCGCTGTTTGAGATCGGTGCGAATGATCCTCTGGATGACTTCGGGTAGGACGCACCCGTCAACCAGTCGCTTTATCAGGTCCCTGTCATTAAAGGGATTCTCCACCAGCTCTTCCTCAGAGCCGTGGGATTCTTCGATGGCAGCTCGACGGCCGCTGACCCTGTGGGCCACCGTCTTCTTTCTCCTCCCCCTCTCAACCCCTAGCACCTCCTCGGAGTGGGCCCCCGAAGCGGGAACCTCGGTGGGAGAACTCCTCGAAGAGGCTCGGGGAACTGGAGGCTCGGCATCTGAAGGAACATCGATAGTGAGGGCCGCCTGAGCAGGCGTGGCCGAGCTCATCTCCTCCGTTCTGGCCTTCTTTGCCGACCCAGAGGCCGCAGCACCTTTTCTTTTGTGAACCTTGAGGCCCCTGGCAAACATCCGTGCTACTTCGGCGTCCATTCCTAAAAAAAAAAAAAGAGAGAGAGAAAAAAAAAAGAGAGAAAAAGAGATCAGCAACGGAGTGAAAAAAGAAAGAGGTGACGCATGGTTAAAAAAAAAAAAGAAGGGGGAGAGAAGAAGAAAAGAAGAAGAAAAGGAAAGATGGAATACTCGCAGTATCCATGGGACTCAAGCCGATGTTGAACAGAAATTTCTCCTTCAGAAGGTTGGGAAGAGAAGGAGTTGGATAACTAAGAAATTTTCGGACGGCTTGAAGGTCGTCCTCCCCCAGGCTAGGAGCCCGACGGACGGAGTCCCTCAGGGAGCCCCAAGGGGCAATCCCAGCTTTAAGGTCGGATATTGGACGTAGAGGTACTTTCCCTTCCAGTTATGGATAGAAGAGAGAGCACCTTTCAGCAACCCCTTCTTGCCGAACTGGAGGGAGAAGTACCATCAGTCCTTTGCCGAGGGGTGGTGCTTGAAGGTGTAAAAATACCTAAACAAACGAAGAGATGGCTGAACTTTGACTATGTGGCAAAGGGAGAGGAACCCTATCAAAAATCTAAAGGAGTTCGATGCGACTGAAGCTAAAGAAATGTCTAGAAAATGGAAAAGAGCGACGACGAAGGACAGAAGTGGAAGCCGGAGCCCAGCACGGAATGCCTCCTGGTACAGACAGAAACGGCCAGGTGGGGGGGTGCTAGCCCGATCGACGGGCCAGGAAGCTCCAGATCATACTCTGGAGGAACTCCATACTGAACCCTTATCAGTAGAAGTTCGTTCGGAGTCAGAGAACAGGGAATGACGTCCG